>NW_017670672.1:330506-360688 GCF_001879085.1 Nicotiana attenuata
TGCTAAACTTTACAGAGAAAAGAAAATAGACATGGATACAAGGACTGTAAATAAAACACATTGGGATGATGCTGAAAAATTAATTCCGTACATACCAGTTTCACAGAGACAAGTAAAGAGAGAGCAGTAGTCTTGTAAAAAGCCTAAGTGCAAACAAGAAGCAAGAATACTCTAAGTATGCCTTTAGAAGAGAATTGTGAAATTGTATAGTATGAAGTGTGTTTTTAATCGTGTTCTCGTTTGTGTCTTGTGAAAGAGGGTTGTGTATTTATAGTGTGAAAGTCATGAGAAAATAAGGTAAGAAAATAATAGAAGCCTGATTGTCAATCAATTACATAAGACTCCTCTTAATCAAGGGATTCAGATTCAAACGGTACAAACTAATTAAGGAAAGAAATTAAACAAACCTGTGTGCAAAGTAGCAAATCAGAGGAAAGTACATGGAAGTTATTTAAGGACAGGGTCTTGACAGTACACGGTTTATGCAAATAGGGCAAGAGAATCATTTGACAGCCAGTAAATCACAAAGGTCTGAAATTTGGTATGAGTGAACCAAGTCGAAAAAATAAAGAAGGGTTTTACTTAAGCCAAATCATCTGGGGAATCAGTAAAAAATGGAAAGAAAATAAATCAAGCTATATTCAGAAGGAGGTTTACGCTAAATGCAAATTTAAAGACCAATTAGAGGGAAATTCATCATATATAAGGAGCATGTAAGTATGAAAGAAGACTGTCGTGTAAATCAGCATAAAAATCCAGTAGCAGAGCATAGAAGAGTTTATCAAAAGTCAAAATCATATGAAACTCCGAAATTATCCTAAAAGAGTTGGGGGTTTTGAAATAAGAATCCTAGTTCAGGCAAATCACAAAAAGAGAGCAAGCAATTGGATCAAGATATGTATAGCAAAGCAACATGCAATCACAGTAGAAGGATTCAAAGCACACAATGGCAAATACTGATAAGAACAACAGGAGAAACATGCTTAGAAGAACCCTAAACAAGGCTCAGTAGAAGGCAGACAAAGAACCATAAGAACTTAGCAAGGAAAATATAGTAGAAAAACACAAGAATCGCCGGAAAAGATGTAGCGGAAAAGCATATAGGAAAACACAGTACGACAAACATATAAGAACGTGATAAAATACAGTAGAAAAATATACAAGACAATAGTATAGAAAACACAGTAAGGGAAGCATGCAAAAGATGATACGAGGACACAACAGAGGCAAACACAAAGAAGAAAAATCATAAAAAGCTCTTAAACATTTTCCAGAAAACCCTAAATCGGAAAAGAAGGATTTTGAAAGTAATTTTCGAAAGAAAATTTAGGGAAATCGTTTAAAAGTTCAAGTATAGCATAGATACACAACGGATCTAAAAAGAATTGGAGAAAACCTCGTAGGGTTAGGGTTTCAGAGGAACCCTAGGATGAGAAAGGCTTGGAAAAGGTCTGATATAAGTTGGATAAGGTCGGAATCAGACTCAGGAGGCTAGGATATGCCGGAGCAGGGCCGGAGATGGCCGGAAACCTTTAATCAGCGAAGGTCTGGATGAAGGCCTTCGAGGTCTGGCCTCGAACCTTCAAGTATCAGGCACATGAGGGTAATAGGAGGTGAGTATAGGTCGTCCATGGCCTGAGAGGCCATGGATTCTGGTGACTCGGAGGTTGAAGAGGGTGGAGGCGATTAGGGTTTTAGGAACATTGGAGAGTGTTTGAGAGGGGGAGGGTATTCAAAGGCGGCTGCCCGATCGAAATGAGGGAGTTAGGTTAGGGTTGGGGGATTAAAAAAGGTAAGGAGTGATCGTGGCCGTTGATCAGGTTGATCAACGGCCTAGATTAAAAGGGGTTTGGGTCGGGTAATATAGACGGGTTAATGGTTGGGGTTAAGTGGGATTGGGCTGGTCTGGAATTGAGCTGGAAATTGGGTCAATTAGGGGGTTAATTTAGGCTATAATTGGAATACCAAATGGGCTGTAATTGAAATTAAATGAGGCTAGCTTTTAAATAGCCAGTTTTACCCCTTTTTATTTTTTATAAATAGCAATAATGATTTTAAGATCAAATTAAAAGCACTGAACTACTTAATAATATACTAAATATTAATCCAAAAATACTAGAAATAATTTCATAATTGCAAAATGCTGTTAATCGTAAAATAGGCAAAAGTTGCAATTACATGCAATTTTATCTTTAAAAATACCAAATAAATTCGTAAACATATGCAAAAATTACCTTAATTATATTTTGGTGTAAATATGGGAATAAATAGGTTAATCACAAAAAGGATAATTTTTGGGGATAATTACTGATTTTGTATAGCCAAAATGGGCAATAAATCGATTTTAAAATCTTTAAAAATTAGGAAAAAATGCCAAAATTCTTGGGCATGCTTTTATTTGCATACACATGCTATTTTGAAGTATTTTGAGTAAAAAAATACATAGGGAAAAATTGGGTATCAACACCCATTGACCTGCCAATGAACCCCTTGTCAAGTAAACCCTGAAACTGCTCCTTCAACACCTTTAACTGTGCCGGTGCCATACGATACGGTGCCCGGCATCCAATCAATACCGAAATCCACAAACTTGCCCGACGACATGCCCAGCCATAGGAAACACATCCGAAAAGTCCCTCACCGCCGGAACTGAATCAATGGTAGGAGTCTTTGCACTGACATCTATCATGAAAGCCCAAATAAAAAGACACTCCTTCCCAGACATCCGCTAGGTCTTCGAAATGTAAAACCACCCTACTAAGAACATAATCCGACGAACCTCGCCACTCAATCCGTGGCATTCCCAGCATAGACAACATCACCGCCTTAGCACAATAGCCCAGCATAACACGACACGAAGACAACCGGTCTTTACCCAATATTACATCAAAATCTAATATACCCCACAGCAAAAGGTCCACTCGGGTCTCCAAACCCCAATAGTCACTATGCAGCTGATACACGCGACCCACAACCACAACATAACTTGAATATGGGAACTCCCAGTCTCCAGCTCCATATAGCACACGAATCTCTATATCCGATCCCAATTCCGCGTCCGAATATACAACACACCTCTAATACCCAATATTTCCACGGGAGGTACTCTCGTAATTCTTCTGTACCACCAATAAACCTCGAATATCAGCAATCGATCCAACCAGAGAGTGCCGCAATACTAATGAAATATCATCAATCTCAATCATATTGCCCTTTTTTCTAAAACGCATACTCTCGCCAAGTCATACCAATTAGCAATACCATTCCCTAAATCATCCGAATTCCCTTCGCACAACATTAATCCGTCAGGACTGAATCCTTCTAACTCAACCCGGCTACGCAAGCCACTCCCAAGAGCATTGTTGTGAAACACTTGAAGAAACTCATTACACCGTAAGCACCCAATGAACTAATCATACCCTTACCATACCGATTTGGCCTACTACCAAGCTACCCCATTTATCCGAGTTTCCTTCTGATTTACCTTCAACTTGATACTCCCTCTTACTGTAGCACCACAATTCCTCAACCCTGACATACTACACGAGACCCAAGCATAAAACCACACCGTCTAAGGCTCATAAGCCGCTGAGTACTCTCTTAAATGTTTCCAAAAGCACCACATTCAAAATACCTACCCCGAAAAGACTTCTTGCGAATCTGGAACCATTACCTTCCTAATACTAATATAAATAATCCCATAATTAACATAGAAAAATACCACAAATCTTGACATCTTCCAATGAAAACTCAGTTTCTAACCACATATAAAACATTAAAATACCCAATTGTTTTATGTAGAATCTTAAACACATTAGAACCATTTTCGAGAGTCATTTATTCTATTCAAAGTGCAATTAGCCTGATCAAACGAACAACCCGTGCCTCATAAGCACTCTAACACTGCAGAATGTAACATCATTCCATTACAGCCAAGCAGCTTCCTGCTCTATGCACCGAGCATTCCTTACCAACAAATACTCAAGTCATTCCCCGATTCTCATGCACCTATGAAGCATAATGTAACCTTTGTAAAAATTTCCCTTCACTCGAGCCATCCTCGACCTCAATCTCCGTAAGCCATAACTGACTCACCTGTACGCCTCAAACTTGAACCAACATAGCACCTAACCGTGCAATCGCCTAATCAATAGCAGACTCCCCCACTTGGCTCGGAGTCGTAGACCAAAACGCACACAATGGCCCATAACGCATATACTCTATTGCTTCCACAATACCATAATGAGATTAAACTCAAACCTTCATAAGCTCGTGAAACACAGACCATCTGGTACCTTGAATCTTCTGCAAATCTCGCATTCATCCTTGCAACAGTCAAGCCCACACTCTTAAGAGACTCAAATTCAAATTTCAACACTTATATTTCACTTGTAAATGAGACCTTCTAAAAGACACATAAGGATCACGCAACCTCGGAACACTTCGTAGGAGATAAGCCACCTGCCTTGTCTTTAACTAACATCTCTGTATACCTTCCACCGTCACAAACATTACGCAGTCACTTAGTCTTCTTGAGTCTGAACTCATATCGTAACATGAAATTTGCTTCACTCCCAATTAGGAAACATGAAAAGATTCTTCACACGCCCATAGCTCGGGGCTACACCTTAAATCAAGATGGAAATCAAGCACCTAATAGTTCTTCCATCCCCCAGCGGACCCTTCTCGTCGCTTCTAAATCATATGAATACATCTCACAGTCACATCACCCACATCACGTACTATCCAGTCATCACTTCCCTTAATAGGGACACAATAGAACACATAGATCCAAAAACACGTGCTCACACAATCAGCACCTCGGTGCTGGAGCTATAGGCGAAAATCCGGCCTCGAGTCCTCCAGACTGGCCCAACATCAGCACATAGAGATCACATCTCCCCACTTAATCAGGGATTCACAAGCCATCGATGCACATCTGATACTAAGCACTCGTTCGCGCATACGAATGCGTGGAAGGAGTTCAAAGAGTTATATTTCAAGCTGAATCAAAGACGCACAATAAGAATTTCAAGAAAATGGAGTTTTCCAAAAGGTTCTGTAGCCTCTCGAGGATAAATACAAGTGTCTCCGTACTGATCAGCAAGACTCTACTAAATCTGCTCATGACTCGTGAGACCTATGTAACCTAGGCTCTGATACCAACTTGTCACGACCCTAAACCCAAACCCGGTCGTGATGCGCCTCTCGTGAAGACAAGGCCATCCCACATATTTTCAATCCAGTTTTTAAGAAATCAAACAATAAACATTATGTCTAACATGATATAAACTCAGAAGTAGCAATGACAATACAAAACAATTCGCGGAATACAACCCAACTCAGTCCGATACCGGGGTGTCACTAGTCATGAGCATCTACTACAACTGTCTAACCACATCGAGACCGAAATGGTCAGAAAAGTCACAAAAATACATAAGGGAGAGTAAAGAGGGAGAAAGCAAAGCCGCGATCGCCAAGCAGCTACCTTGCTAACTCCAATGACAACTGCCACCAAGCTCAAAAAATACCTGAATCTGCACACAAGGTGTAGGGAGTAAAATGAGTACTGCCAACTCAGTGAGCAATAATCATAAATAAACACTGAGTGATAAGAAATCACGAAAAGAGCATCAACATGCTGTTTATAAGCAGTTTCAAAAGCTAGTAGAAAGCAATGAAGATGTAAAATCCCTTAAAACATCTTAGCTCAGTTTAAACTTCTTTGAAAGTGACTTTTTCAACAGTTACGCAAATGAATGCAGAACAACTAGTACAGATAAGCATAGAAATCCGCCCCTCGGGCACAAATACACAATTTAAACAGGCAAATGACAGGCAAATAAGAAAGATAAGCACATAAGGTTCACCCCTCGGGCACAATGTCAACAAATCTGCCCCTCGGGCAATATCTCAGAACGGTACCAGCCCCTCGGCAATCACATAGAACAATATCAGCCCCTCGGGCAATCATATAGAACCATACCAGCCCCTCGGGCTATATCTCACATCACAATGAGTACCCGCGCTCACTGGGGTGTGCAAACTCCTGGAGGGGCCCCTTACAGCCCAAGCGCAATAACAAGCCATCTCGTGGCATCAAACCTAGGCCCTCGGCCTCATATCAATCAAGCCACCTCGTCGCGTACATATCTCAGGCCCTCGGCCTCACATCAGTATCAGTGTATCACCGCTGCAGCGTGCAGCCCGATTCGAAAGATATCCTCACATCACAGGCCCTCGGGCTTACTCAGTCAAAAATCATATAAGCCTCTCGGGCAACAGTAAAATAGTGTTTCTTAGCCCAAAACATCATTTAAATATCATTTTAGTATTCAAAAACAGAGTGAACATGGCTGAGTTTTGAAAACAGATAACATGACTGAGTTCAAGTATAAAGTCAAAACACTAAGGAAATATCAACAAAAATCCCCGAAGGGTTCAAATAGTTGGCACGAAGCCCAAATATGGTATTCAGCCCAACTAATGATGATAACACATAGATTTCACTCAAATACGCGGTAAAATCATCAATCAGGACGGACTAAGTCACAGTCCCCAATAGTGCATGACCCCATGCTCGCCATCAAGTGTGTGCCTCACCTCAATATATCTCTATGATGTGCAATACGGGGTTTCAAACCCTCAGAACATCATTTACAATCATTACTCACCTCGAACCGGCTAAATCTCTAGCTCGCGACGCCTTTGCCCTTCGAATTGGCCACCACGCGCGTCGAATTTATCATAAATTAGAACGAAGACGTCAAAATACGCTAAGGGAACAAAACCCAAGCGAAAATAATAAATAAAGGGCACAAATCCCGAAATTACCAAAACCCGAGCCCCGGGCCCACATCTCGAAACTCAGAAATTTTACATCAATAGGTTCCTTATCTCCCCACGAGTTCATACATATCAAAAGTTTTCAAATCCGACCCCATATGGTCCTTCAAATCCCAATTCAAAAGTCCAATTTCTTAGGCCCTAGTTCTTCAATTCTAGGCTTAGTTTTCATGATTTTCTAGGTGAAATTCACATAATAATCAAGTTTTTAGTCCATGAATCTTACCTCCCAACAGTTCCCCTTGAATCCCTCTTCAATCTCCTTCAAAAACCTCCAAAACGAGCAGCTATGGGTGAAAATAGACCCACATTCGCGGACAAGACGACCCTTTAAACATTCTGCCAGGCCTGAAAATCCTCCTTCGCGAACGCGGTCAAAGCCTCGCATTCGTGAAGCACAAAATTCCGCTGATCAAACTTCCTCTTCGCGAACGCGACCCCACAATTTATGAACGCGATGCCTCAGCTTCCCAACCTACCGAACGCGACCAATGCTCACACGATCGCGATGCTTACAGAACCAGCCCTTCGCGAACACGGGACTACCCTTCGCGAACGCGAAGGCCAAACAAGATGCCTCCTTAATTCCTTCTACGCGATCGCGATACACCCTACGCGATCGCGAAGGGCAAATTCTCTGCAACCCTGAACCTGCAATTTCTGCTATCCTTTCAACTCCAAAATGGTCCGATTGACCACTCGAAACTCACCCGAGGCCCTCGGGACCTCAACCAAAGGCACCAACACATCCTAAAACCTTATTCAAACTTGTTCCAACCATCAAAACACCTCAAACAACATCAAATCACCCAAAACACATCGGATTCAAGCCTAAGTTTCTAAAAATCTTCCGAATACGCTTTTGATCAAAAACCCAACCAAACCACGTCCGAATGACCTAATATTTTGCACACACATCCCAAATCACATAACAAAGCTACTGAAACTCTCGAAATTCCATTCCGACCCTTATATCAAAATCCCGCCTACCCACCGGAAATTGCCAATATATCAACTTCGCCAATTCAAGCCTAAATCTACTCCGGACCTCCAAAATGCATCCCGATCACGCTCCTAAGTCCCAAATCACCTAACGCAGCTAACCAAACAATAAAAATTCTAATTCGAGATCAAATACAAACAAGTCAACTCTTGTTCAAACCTTTCAAATTTCAAGCTTCAAATTGAGAACTGTTTCTTCCAAATTCATTCTGATTACCCTGAAAGCCAAAACCAACGATTTACATAAGTCATAATACATCACGCGGGGCAAGTCATGCCCAATAACTGGCGAGCAACATGCAAAAGCTCAAAACAACCGGTCGGGTCATTACAAGAAAGGAACGTTTAAACAGAATCAAGGAAACTAGTTCATTAAAACCCTATTTAGACCTAACTCATTAAAACCCTATTTAGACCAACATTAATAGACTGTTCTTCAACAAGAAGAGTCGATTAATGGGTTTTTGGTTCACTTGACCCCAAAAAATTGACCGAAAAATCGAAAAGGGGAAAAATTAGGGTTTAACAAAATCTGGGATTTGAAATTCGGCCAAATAGGAACCGATTTGGACAGGGCTAAAGGTTGCTTAGGGCTTAGAGAGGGGCAAGGGTTGTAGGATGTTAATTTGGCATGATTTGGAGCAAATAGGGTTTTGGCCGGATCCTTTGATTCAAAATCTGAAGGATTCAGGGGTGATTCAAAGGAAATGGAGTTGAGATTTGGGATGAGGGGGTTGTGGTGGTCTCAGGGTGTAATTTTGAAGGCGATTGGACCATCAGAACCGCCCTGAGGCGATTTTCGTGGTGGTTCACGGTGGAGGCGGCGTGGGATTGTGAGGCGGCTAGAGTTTGGGGTGATTTTCAGAGAGAGATGGAGAATGAGAGGGTTTGGTTTGGGGGGGGGGGTAGGCCGGTTTAGGACAGTCTGCTAGTAAGTGACAAATCAATTCCGAGCTGTTAGATGATAGAAATCCAACGGCTGTGATTAAACTTAAAGAAAACGGGGTTGTTTGGGATTGAACGGGGCTGGACCGGGTAAGTTCGTGTTGGGCTTGGGTTTTGGGATGGATTTGGCCGGGTTTGGGACATAATTTGGGCTGGTTTGGAGACCCAATTCCGAAAAAATTAATACCCTCTTCTTTTATTTTCAAATTCTTTTCTTTTTCTTTTTTTTCCCTTTTTTCGCTTTTTTTAATTAAAAAATCCAAACAATTAAAAATCCTAAATTACCTAAAATGTGAAATTAAACTATTTAACTAATTATAAAAATTACAAAAACCATTTCATTCTAAATTAAAAAGAAAAACCAAAGATTAGGGTCGAGGACGACCAATTGGGAGCCCCCTCAGGCTCAATATACCCCAGCAGACTCTTGGCAAAGGGACCAAGGCCATACAAGGAAAGGTATCAACCCTATACTGAAGATCGAAGAAACTCCCCAAAGCGTAACATACCCCAAAATGATCGAAGGACAGACTAAGGTCCGAATCCTCGGGGTGTTTTGGGCAGAGTCGGATTCGACAAACATAGAGGACCGATGGAGGCACCCCGATCATCCAAATACAACTTTAACGTTGACGTTTCAAACATCATCTTTGCCATCAGTAGAATCAGAAAAACCAGGTGGCCAAAACCCGTACAATCAGCTCTGTCACAAAGGAACCCCAACCTGGTGTGCGAGTTTCACGGCATGCACGGTCATAGTACCGAAGACTAGGTAGCTCCGAGAGGAAGTAGCCCGACTACTCAGCAAAGGGAACCTACGAGAGTACCTCAACGACCGAACCAAAAATCAATTTCAGGAAAGAGAGGCGAACAGAAAAAGTTAAACAGAAGATCTACAACATGTCATCCACACGATTGTTGGGGGAGTCAACATCCCTCAGGAACCCAATTTCAAACGAACAAAAATATGCATCACCAGGGAAAAGCGAACTCAGGGTTACTCACCCGAGGAAGCTCTCATGTTCAGCGATGAGGACATCGAGACCTTGTCTCGGCCTCATAACGACGCACCGGTAATCTCCTTTTTTTTGAATACATTTCAAATTAAATGTGTACTTGTGGATCTAAGTAGCTCGTCCAACAT
Source organism: Nicotiana attenuata (assembly GCF_001879085.1). NCBI lineage: Eukaryota > Viridiplantae > Streptophyta > Magnoliopsida > Solanales > Solanaceae > Nicotiana > Nicotiana attenuata. The sequence continues at coordinate 340,444 of NW_017670672.1, forward strand.
TATCAGGTCGAGGGTGGTGGAGCAACTGGGACAGCTCGAACAGATCGTGCGCGCCTCTCGAGTCCTCAACGGATTCAACATGGCGAGCGAGACAACAAAAGGGGAAATCACCCTCCCGGTCAGCGTTGCCGGCACAACCCAAAATGTCAAGTTTCATGTCATCGAAGGAGACATGAGGTACAAAGCCTTGCTCGGAAGGCCATGGATACACTGCGTGAGAGCAGTACTAGGCACCCTCCATCAAATGGCGAAGTTTCCGACAAAGGACGGAATAAAAACTGTCTATAGAGAACAATATGAAGCAAAAGAGTTCACGATGCACGATGTTACACCGATATCTACGCCTTCGATATCGAAGGAGCTAAAGGACAAGCAAACAGTAAAGTGGCAATCAGGAGATACATTCTCAACTACGCCCGACTAAATAAGCAAAGAACTGTACCGCGTCCCTGGAATGAACGGTTGAAGCGTGTCGAGGCTCGAAGCGCCATCAACACTATGGTATAATCATCTCTCTTTTTTATTTACATTTTACACTAACCTGTGCACAGGTATTCGATCAGAACAGTCGAAGCGATCTCCAGCATGAAGACCTTAGGTTTCAAAGCATGCGTTGCACTCTTTTCCTTCGATCGGGTTTTATCCCAGAAAGCGTTTTACCGGCAAGGTTTTTAACTAGGCAACATCTATGTGCTACCTAAGGAAATCTCAACAAGTATTCAAGGTTTCTCTTCAATCAACCTCAAATATTGGGGGGCATCTCCCCGGTAGGTCACCTCCTCGAAGAAGTCAAGATGTGCCAAAAAGGGTTTTGATAGGAAAATAATGTATCGGGCCAAACGGTCGAACGAACCATGTCCGTATTGACTAACCGAGCCCTTGACAGCGAAAACATGTATACTTGTACCAAGTAATCAAAGAATACTTTCTGCTTCATCAAAACGCTTTGCGCTTCAAAGAAATTTTCTATTTTTTCAACAAACGACTCGAGAGCCAAAAATTTCCCGAACACTCGGGAACTGACGTCAAAACCTCGAAGTCATATGACCTCCGGGTCGGAAACTTCAAACTCGTAAGCCCTCAACGAGGCAACTCCAAGTTTACACAAAATGGCTCTAGAGCCAAAAGACTCTCGACGTCTCGGCGACTGTCGCTAACGGTCACCACAACGATTTGTCAAACTCGAGGCTATAAGAGCACATGCGGGAAACCTCAAGCTAATAAGACCTTTTACAAGGCAATTCCAAATCTGTAAGACCTCAAGCAAGGCATGAGCTATACTTGTACCAAGTAACCAAATCTATAAGACCTTACAAAAGGCGTAATCCCGATCTTAAAGTTGAGGGTATATTCAAACTTGTAAGACCCCTACAAAGGCATACACTCAATATAAACGTCGAAGCTACTTCACTCATGGACTAAAAGGCTATGTCCAAATACAATGACTACGATCACAAGGCTGTACCAGCCAAACTAACGCGACTCGAGGACAACCGATCGTCGCTAATAAACTCACATGCCTTCAAATTACTTTGAAAAGAACCAGTTAATCAGGATACCCTCGGCATAAACAAATGTGCTTCGACCATGTCAGATCCGAACAACGGGCTTCGAAACATTTATCCACCATGGGAATCCTCCCGAGGTGCTCGCCCATCGTCACATAACGGCTCGTAATCGAGGTTCTTATCGAACACTAGAAGAGTCACACAAACACAAAAGATTTCAACAAGCCAAAAATAAGCCTTTCCGACCCTACGCATAAGAACCACTATCATAAGCTTAAATTCAAGGTCGTGCCGACCCAGCGCATAAGAGCCACTTTCGCCAGCCCGTATTAGAAGTCGTACTGACCCAACCCGTAAGAGCCCAGACGCCAGCTTAAATTCGAAAACTTGAGGGTCAGTAAGCTCGAACCAAAACCCGACTCGGACACAAAGCCCGAAAAAGTTCACTAAAAAATGCCTAAGGGCAAATGGGTAAGAGCCTACGAGCCAGCCCAACAAGCCTCAGGGCCGATTTACAAACCTAATTTACAAACCTAAGGGTTTCTTACCTCAAAGTCCAGTTCACCTGGCAAAAACATACACAGACATATGTATTCAAAGAAAAAAGAGACGTACGCAAGCAGAGAAAAATACATGAAACCACCCTCCTTTTATATATATGTACAAAGCTCCATTTACAAAATTCTCCAAGAACATTGTACAAAGAATCAAGAAAGGAAGGCCTAGTCTACGCTCCCTCGGGGAGTGCGTCCCGTCGGCCTCTTCCTCATTATCTTCGACATCGGATAAGAGGAACTTGGCATCGTATTCATCCCCCTTCGCCTACTCTATATCCTCCGGGAGATCGAAGCCTCTATCATGAATCTCTTCGAGAGTTTTCCTCCGAGATTTTCACCGAGCATACTCGTTGCTTCTGCTCTCCCGATCGGAGGCCCCTCTAAGCTCAGCCCAGGCATCGGTAGTATCCTTTAAATAGATGACCACTTCTTGTCCGCCTTGACTCAGATCTCTTCAGCTTCAGCTCGGGTGTCCACAACTTTGGCCTTCATCTTCAAAAGCGTAGACTCGAGCCTTGCAATCATTCTCGTTTGGACCGAGCTATTTTTACGAGCATTTCGGAGTTGCACCTCGAGGGCGGAAGGCTTGGCGAAAGCATTTTTTTCTGGCCACAACTTGGGCATCTGCCTAAGCCTTTAGCTCAGTACACTCATGCTTGGCCAGACCAACTTCACGCCAAAGGCGTTCCATGCTTTCCATCTTCCTCTGCAACTGAAGTATCAAAATGTTAATCTACGAAGAAAAGAGATAAGATGTGCATCCCCTCGAAATAAAGGTTAATTGTCTTTCGAGGTAGCTTTCGTAGTTTCGGCTTCGGCTCGCCTCGTACCGTAGGTATACCAGCTCCCTTGCCCTTTTATCACAGAAAAGACTGAGGGATTCCCCTCTTCTAAGGCTTTTTGCAACCTGGCTTCACGGCAGAGCAGCTCAGACTTGAGCTTGTCAAAGGCCTATTATAAGGAAGATCCATAAGAAAATTAAAGCACAAAGCTGAAAAGCCAATACAGACGACCAAAACTCACCCTAGAACAAAGCTGTTGAACCTCATCAAAGGTTGAGCGCACTCCTACTATCGTTGCCTCATCGGCTCCAAAAGAACCACTCCCGGCGGGAACATGGTCGTTTGATACCCTGCCCAATTTGGGTGGCCTCTGGCCTCAAATTTCCCTCGAAGTACCTTCGGCGGGAGAAGAAAGAGGTGGCAGAAAATCTTTATCCCTTGAAGTACCTTCGATGGGAAAGGAAGACGGCAGAAGAGGAGGATCCATTTTTCCAAGGCTAGAAGCCTCAGATGCCGCAGGCTAAACTTATACATCTTCTTTGAGCCTCCAAGCATGGATTGCCTCGCTATAAACTCCCTCGTCCGTCGAGGACAACTTTCGTTTGCTATCAACATTCAGCCCCGAAGCTGATGATCTTTCCTCCTCCCCGAGGGGGCACGATCTCATCTCGGAAAATTCTTCGATGCCTGCGGTGATGGATTTAATACACACAAAAAAGTATCTTTCTAAGAAAAAAAGCCACACAGCACGTACCGTGATGTTTTGCCTCCCATCTACCCTTGGACAGGTCTCGCCACCTACGCTCATCAGGAGTCGAACAAGCTGCAAGCTTCCAAGACCAATCCGCCAAGTCCGAAACCTCGCATGGAAGCCACGGGATTGCTGAAGAGAAGAAAAAGAAAACGTGTTTATGGAGTGCGCCTCCACCATAGACAAAAATAGTAATAACACGAGTGTACCACTTACGTGTAAAATTCAACTTCTCAGGAAATGGCAAGAACTCTGCGGGGATAATATTGACAGTCCGCACTCGAATGAATCGACTCATCCACCTTTAGTCCGCATCCTCTTCATTATTGGCAGTAAAGGGCCGGGAAGACCGACGTCGCAAAGTAATCAGGCCCGGGTAATGTAAGGGCCGGTACAATCTAATAAGATGGATGAGGGTGAATGCGAGCCCGGCTTTACCTGCAAAGTACCTTATCATCAGTACTATGCTCCAAAAAGATGGGTGAACCAGTGCCAGGGTAACCTGATATCTTCTACAAAACTCGAGCACGACCCTATCGAGAGGGCCCAATGTAAAAGGGTATGTATATACACTCAAAAACCCCTCCACATGAGCCACAATGCTCTCTTCCGGGGAGGGTACCTGCAGCACCACCTTTTCTCCCCATCCGCAATCTTTTCTAACTATTTCGAGATGGCCCTCCCTTATTGAGGAGATAAACCTCGATGCATGCTCTTGATGGCCCTGAACATTGGGAGGTCTCTCTAACATAAAATCCCTCATCGAGACAAAGAACCTCGAGGATAACTTACTGGACACAGGCGGTGTACCACCGATCGGACGTGGAACAGAGGCAAAACTCGCCTCTCGTTGACAAATGAGTTTGGGCGTAGCAGCCATGACTATGGTAAAATAAGAGAGGAAAGATGAAGACTTGGGAGAAAGCTTTGAACTAAAAACTGGTGCAAGGAAGAAGAGCTCTATAAAGTTGAAAGTCACTCAAAGTAGCGGAATCCCCAAATAAGGGAAGAGCAAGTACATATATAGAGCAAGCGGCAGTTGTTCGCCTACTTAGAAGGACAATTAATTCTAACCATGTTAGTACCACTTTTTTGGGGAAGCGTATTGGTGGGACCCACCCCGATCACTTTGCAACCATATCACACAAGTGACTCTGTCATACAATGGACGAGAGTCATCAAGGTCTCGAGGATCCCGGTACTATTAGCTTGGATTCTAAAAGGAACTATCAACCTAGTCTTGAGATGGTGCCCGATCTCGGGGGTTCGGATTACTCCGAGTATAGGCCCAGAAGAGCCAACATCAAAATTAAAAGGCAATACTCGCATGAGCGCCGAAATAAAAAGAGTTGAAGCAGAATAGTCTCTTTATATTTCCAAAAATTTATTTACAAGGGGTATCCCTACAAAGCCTTTCCCTCAAAAAATTCATACACAAAAACAAAAAAGGAGAAAATGACATGAGCCTATTCCTCGCCATCACTACTCTCTGGTTCATCTCCGGAATCCTCGTCCGAAGTGGCTGAAAATGCTGATTCTTCCTCCAACACTCGGGCTTCCTCGATCTCAACCATGAGCTCGGTGCCTTTGGCACTTGCTTCCTCGAGAGCCTCCCTTCTTGCTTGCGAACGAGCATAAGCAATGGCCCGATCCTACTTCCGCTTGGCCTCCTCAAATATCTCTCTGGCTCGTTCATTTGCGGTGGCGGCATCTTTCAAGTATCAAGATGCATTTTCTTCAGCCTCAGACTTGGCCACAGATAGTGCAGCAGCCTCCACCTGAGCGCTTCTAAGAAGATCCTGGGTTGATGCCAACTCAACCCGCAAAAGGTCCCTCTCCGAGGACACGAGATCATTCTGCCCCTTCAGCTCGAGGATCTACGAATCCTTGGCTGCGGCCTCTTCCCGATGTTGCTCCACCAGGGCATCCTTTTTCCCGATATTCAAAGGCAAAACAAGTTGATAAGCATCAAGTTATAAAAATAAAAGACGATCTCATGGATGTCGTGTTACCTGCTCGGCAAGGTCAACCTTTTCCCGGCACGCTCCCTCCAAACTCGCCCGAAGCATGCTCAGCTCCTTCCCCTTTGGGGCAGAAGAGGCCTTCGACTCTTTCAGCTCCGAGGTAAGCCTCTCGAGCTCCTCACAACGGCTCGAAATCTCATCTTGGAGCCTAGAGAAGGCATGGTCATACATCTTCTTAGCCTGCAGCACAGAGAGAAGTTAGAAAGTGAAGGGCAAAAATTTGAAGTGCAAAAGTTATGACGAAAAAATATCACATATTATTGAAGCCTCTCCGCCTCCTCGCGAGCAACGGGAGCATCGATATCAATGTCCTCGTCGACACCATCGAAGAGGTTTCCGAGCACATCTTCCCCTCCATGAGAGGCCCCCACACTGGCGGTATCAAGGTCCTATGCATCCCTGAATACGGAGGGCCAAAATTAAGGCCATCCAGGGTACTAATTTCTCTAAGGGCCTCGTCTTACCCCGAAGAAGCTTCGGGCTTAGGCCCTTCGGAGTTACCAGCAGCGAGTTCATCGGCACGGACTATACCATGTCCGGTATGAGACTCGGGGACTGTGTCCACACCCTCTTCGAGGGTCTTCTCAGCACGGGTTTGATCCATATCGACCATTCCCGATCCGGGGCCTTCGGCCAAGCAACATGCGGAGCATTTGTGCCCGATCTCACCCTTTGTACCAAAAGGTATTCATCATCATCATCATCTTTATCCTCGGTAATGGGACTCGCTACAGCAGTCGGAGTCGAGACCTTGGCGCCAGTCTAAGGCCTGCGAGCTCTAGTTTTCTTTGATTTAGGAGACTTAGCCGACGCCTCCTTCTTTCTCTTCTTGGCCTTACCAGGTTTCGAGGTCCCTTCCTCGCCGTTAGGAGATGGTCTCATCAACACTCCATCCCGAAGGCCTGCACAAGCATGATGCGTCAAACTTACTTACATAAAAGATATTAAAAGGAAACATGGTAAAGATATCAATAAAAGGTATACCATGATTCTTGGGCGGCCATCGCGTCCTGGCCAAGTCGCGCCAAGAACGCTCGATATATGGGAAAGCAAAATTCAATCGTCTAATCCACCCCGATAGGTCCTGAACCGCGTCGGGGTAGCAAGCGGTAGCTGCATAATCAAAAGAAGATCATTTTTAAAGAAGGGGATAAGAAGGCAGCGAAACATGCTCAAGGTAGGGACACTTACGCTCCATATTCCACTCCTCCGAGAATGACATCCTATTAGCCGGGATGATGTCTGAGGTCCTCACTCAGACAAACCGACTCATCCACCCTTGGTCCTTATCCTCATCAATGCTTGCAAAGTCGGGGGCTATATAGTCTAATCAGATGATTAAGGGTAAAGGTCATACCCTCAACCTTGTTGGAAAAATATTGGAGCATATAAACTATCCTCCAGAAAGAAGGATAGATTTGGCCGAGTGTCACCCGATACACATGTCAGAAGTCGAGAATCACCGAATCTATCGATTGGGAAGAAGGGTCCCAAGAATCTAAGGGACCCAGAGTAAAAGGGTATGTATACACATTGAGGAAGCCTGCCTTATGGTCCACTATGTTATCCCCAGAATTGGGGATCTCAACTACCATTGCCTTCCCCCATCGACAGTCTTCTTTCACTTTACGCGTCTCGGTCACCATGCGGATATACCGAGATACGTGCTCACATCGTCCCGGTGTATTAGGAGGATTCTCGACGAAAAATCGAATATAGTATCGAATTCGATGGGAGTGCATTGCTCGACAGTTGGGGGTACTTTTGGTTTACCCCTGGAAGGGCGAGACGAAGAAGCAACACCCTCTTTCTAGTGAATCGTTTTACAGGTTCTGGCCATGATCATAAAAAACATTTCTGAGAAAGAAAGTGAGGAGGCAAGCGCAGAAGGGAGAAAAACGTGAAAAATGATGAACTTGGCTCTAGAAAATTGAAGATGTTGTAAAAGTGTGAATGACACAACGGTTGAGGTATTTATAGAAGCCATATTGGCAGCGTTTGGAGAACGGAAAGGTCGAACCAATAGCGGTTCGTGGGCTTTCTCGATAGTCATGTTGATAGCGACCCCTACACAGTCTTTGAGTCATGGCATTTAATGCTCTGACGGGTTGATGTCATGACGGAAGTATCGAAGAGGTGAGAGTTCAAAATCGTTTCTTATAATTTTCATTCTAATAAACACGGGGACTATCTATATACGGTAAAAATAAGAGGGTCCGATTTTATGGCTATTATGATGCTTCACAAGCACGTCTCCAAAAGCCTCGAGGCTCGACCACGAAGGTTCCCAACGTTCGACCTCGGAGCAATATAAATTGATGGTTATGATGGTAAAACGGGAAGTTCCCCAGGCATGTGATTAAACCTGACCAAGTCTAGTAGGCTAGTACAAGCGCGTACCGTGGCATTAAATGGTTGTATCAGCCGCGTATCTTTGTAATAAATGCATCTGTACCATGTCGGGATTTCCCCTCATATATAAAGGGGATCCCTGTCATTTTTTAAGGCATATACAACACAATATCGAATACAAGAACAAGAACATTCTCTGCTCTCTAACTTAAACATATTCTCCCTTGATTCTACTACTTACATTTATTACTTACATTTATTGTATTTCATTGATTATTCTTCATTTATTGCTCATTATTTATCATAAAGAGCCACTGTCAAAGCTCTTAGAATTGTTAGCCCTTCGTCGACTGCCCCTAGCTAAGCATCCAGCTCGACCTCGAGGCCCCATATATAAGCCAGCTCGAGGCCCCGATTTCTAGTTGCTCGGTTTGCTTGTTACATTATCTTCAAGCTATTATCTTACTTTTTAGCCTCACACTTAGAATTTATTGCCTAAAAACTAGCATAAAAATAAATCACGTATTTTTAGAAGCACAGAATCAAATCTAATTGTAATTACCATTTTCAAGGTAAACATATTGGTTTGTAAGCTCTCATTCATTTTGTGATACAAATTTTGTACCAAGTATATCTTGGATGTTTGCAAAGACAATTATGAATAGGATCATACATTTTTCTTTCAATTAACTAGATTCTCTCTATCTGTTCCAATTAGTAGTGTATTAATTGAGGTTTTTTTCCTTCTATACAGTATTTCAAATTTATTTACCAAAATTATCCTAGATTTGTAATTTACCCGCTATAACCATGATTTCTTTACAATTCATATACAATTTATTTAAAGATTCTCCTTCCAACTGTGTTTTCCTTCTTTAAAGTGTGATCCACGCAAAGAGGAAGCAAATAAAAGAAACGGAACAACACCGGCGTCGGCGAACAACGGTCTGCTGTCGGAATCATTCTTTGAGATCAATCTTAGCTCACAAATTGCTTTTGTTCGTGGTTGCTCAGAGACGGAACTCAGCTTCGTACGAGGTTCTTCACCGCCCTTTGTTTGACCTCCATTTCCGGCCTTCTCCGATATCTACTAGAAAAATTTCAGCATTACCATTGGTTGAATTGATCACAATTTCCTTAAGATAGCGGATTTACATGTTAACAATTTAGATACGCCATTATTGACTTTGTGTTAGAGTGTTTGGTGTGCTATAGTTTTTGAAGGTCAGTCAAATTATTGAAAATTACCATTTGGACTTTAAAACATTTTATTTTGATGAAACTCAATGAGAATTTTATAATACCTACATATTAAATTTCCAGCTTTACATTTGTTGGAATTAACAAAGCTGATGGGGAATGATTTGTAGAAAGTATACAACGTATTTACAACTTATCTACAACTTTCATACATCATTCTTACCAGCTAAACATAACTACATAATCATACAACTTATGTACAATTTTAATACAAATTTTATATAATATGCCTTTTGTACGTATTTTTTATATGATTTGTATATATTTTGTATGCGGTGTGTTCTTCTTCTTCTTCTTCTTCTTCTTCTTCTTCTTCTTCTCTGAAATTCCAATTACAACTCCTCTCTTAATATAATTTTGATACATATCAACAACTTATCTATAAATACAAATTTCATACAATGATTCATATAATATAAAACTAATTTCCAACTTCCAAATAATATTGAAATAAAAAAATGAATCTACAACAGAATACAACTTAAATATAGTTTATATACAACTATAATATAATTTTAATACAATTTGTATGTATAATATCTGGAGTATAAGTTCAGCACCGTGTCGAGGGAAGCGGACGGGGAGGTGAGGCTCGACTCACAAATCATCCTCAAGAGACAAAGTTTCAAGAACCTAGGGTCTATTATCCAGGGAGATGGGGAGATTGACGGGGATGTCACGCACCATATTGTGGTGGGGTGGATGAAATGGTGGTTATCATCTGGAGTCCTTTGTGGCAAGAGGGTACCATCAAAACTCAAAGGTAAGTTCTACAAAGCGGCGGTTACGCCGGCTATGTTATATGGGGCTGAGTGTTGGCCAGTCAAGAACTCACATATCCAGAAGATGAAAGTAGCTGAGATGAGGATGTTGAGATGGATGTGCGGGCATACTGATCTGGATAAGATAAGTAATGAAGATATTCGGGAAAAGGTGGGTGTTGCCCCCGTGGACGACAAGATGCCGGAAGCGAGGCTGAGGTGGTTTTGATACGTGCGGAGGAGAACCATAGATTCCTCGGTTAGGAGGTTCGAGCGGTTGGCTTTGGCAGGTACGAGAAGAGGTAGAGGGAGGCCTAAGAAGAATTGGGGGCGCGACTTCACATTTCCGAGGACATGGCTCTTGATAGGAACGTGTGGAGGTCAAGCATTAAGGTTGTAGGCTAGGGGGTAGTTCATAGTTTTTCCCTCTTTGTACAGGGTAGTCTGATAGAGTTTTGCCTATGTCAGGTAGCGGCCTATGTTTTGTTCACACTATTTTGTTGTTTTGCAAAGGATTGTACTATTATACTCCCTTTAACTTATTTGGTGTATTTTAAGATATTATTATTACTTCGTTTGCTTCTTTTGTTGTTACAGATCACTTCTTGCGTTTCTTTTCTGATATTATTATCTCTTCTGCTGAGCCGAGGGTCTCCCGGAAATAGCCCCTCTACCCTTCCAGGGTCGGGGTAAGATCTGCGTACATCCTACCCTCCCAAGACCCCATTAGTGGGATTTTACTAGGTATGTTGTAGTTGTATGCATATAGTATGGCATGCCGTCTTCTTCTTCTTCTTCTTCTTCTTCGAGTTTCAATCTGGAACAAGCAAAAATGAACTTTAATCTTTGCCAAACACCCTCAAAATTGAGATATAAACTCCAAAGAATATTTCCAATTGTTTGCAACATCTCCCAATCCAAACAAATAATATTTTTTGAAAATCCAAATTCGAATTCTAAGTTTCGAAACTTTTTAATGGTTGTTGTCACGACCCGGAATTTCCACATTCGAGACAGTGATGGCGCCTAACATTTCACTTGCTAGGCAAGTCAACGTTAGAGAATTCACGAATCAACTTAGCAAATTTTTAATAACAGAAATAATTAAGCTAAATAGAGATTTTGGAATTTCATAAAACCCATAATATCTGATACATTTAGAATCTGGAGTCATAACTCACGAGCTACTACGATTAACTGCAATCACAGTCTGAAAGGAAATATGTTTTTTTGAAGGAAAAGAAACAGTAAAACACTAAGACTAGGGAAAGACACCAGGGTCTGCAGACGGCAGGAGATCTACCTTGGGTCTCCGGTCAATCAATCCAGCGGCTAACCTCACGATCAGCTCCGGCTAATACCAAAATCTGCACAGAACTGTCTAGCCTAACCTCGATGAAGTAGTGGCGAGGCTATGACAAGACACTCACATAATAAACCTGTGCAATTTAACGATATGTGAATAAAATAACAACAAATGGAAACTAGACAAGTAATATCCGTTGGGAAACATGCTGAGGGGGTCACAAGATTAAGAATCACAGCAGTAATAAGAACTTGATCAACCTATATACTTTGAACAAATAAGAACAATGAACACAACAAAGGAAAATGCACGGCATCACCCTTCGTACTTTTACTCTCAACCTCACCATTTAATCAATAGAAACGGTACGACATCACCCTTCATGCATTAACTCTCATAACATGGCACGGCATCAATTTTCTTGCATTAACACTCACAATATGGAACGACATCACCCTCCGTGCTTTTACACTCACAATATGGCACGACATCACCGTTCGTGCTTTTACTCTCTCATAACATGGCACAGGATCACACTCCATACATTACCACTCTCCCTTACCATAAAGCAATGAACCAAAGACAACAGGGAGATAGAAATAACAAGAACAAGTCTTACTCCAACATTTGGTTCCACAATACCAACCTAAACTTTGAAATCAATACTCAATTATCACCAAAAGATCCGTAAAGATGATAAGAATGATCAATATGATTATACTAGTATAAACAGGTATAACATGATCAATGAAACGCAATAGTTACAAGAAACCAAGTCCCACCCATATGCTTTACCCGACGACAACGCATAGGCACTCGTCACCACACCTATACGTTGCACCCAACATCTAAACAACCATAAAATAGACAAATAAGTCCTAATCCCTCAAGTCAAGGTTAACCACGACACTTACCTCACTCCAAAGGCCAAACTCAAATTTCAACCACCGCTTTGCCATTCAAATAAGCCTCCAAACCAATATAATCTAGTAGTTTACCAACCAAACGATTCAAATTAAGCCTTAGGAACTACCCACGATTGTAAAGAATTCAATTTAGGTCATTATTGAAAAAGTCAACATCCGGGCCCGCTTGGTCCAAACCCGATCACCCATTCACCAGAGAGCCTGGTTAAGTAATTTATTTTGGAATCCGACCTCAATTTGAGGTCTAAATCCCCAATTTACCAAATCCCTAATTTCTACCCAAAAACCCCAATTCCACCATGAACCTCTAGATTTTAAGTTGAAATCGTAGGAAAAGTAGTGAAAGATTGAAAGGAAATTAGTTAGAATCAATTAACAATGATTCAGGGAAGAAGGAGTCTTGGAAAAATAGCCTCTAAGGTATTAGGTTTTGAAAATTTGAAGAATGAACCAAAAATTCTGTCTAAGTCATATTTTGTTCAGCTGCAGATGTCGCATATGCAACCTGTCCCACAAATGCGAGAAATCTATCGCACTTGCGAAGACTCCCACATTTCTACTTTCCTCGCAATAACGAAATGGTTGATCGCAAATGCGACCAAAGATCATAAATGCAAAGAATGCCCCCTCCCAGTCCCCATTGCAAATGCAAAGAATATATCTCAAATGCGAACATAAGGTGGCCCAGGTACTCTTTGCATTTGCGATGAGTAGCTCGAAAATGCGAGACTGACATGTTCACAAATGCGAACTCTAATCTCGCAAATGCGAGATCAGAGGCCAGTTCCCAGAAATTGCAGATACCAGCAAATGTTCTAAGTCCAATTTCACTCTATAGCCTATCCGCAACTCACCCGAGACCTCGAGGCTCTAAACCAAAAGTGCACACAATTCTTAAAATATCATACGAACTTGCTCGCCCAATCAAATTGCCAAATAACACCTAAAACTACTAATTGAACACCAAATCAAAGGAAATTTTCAAAAAAACTTTGAAACTTCTATTTTCACAACTGGACGTCCAAATCACGTCAAACAAACTCCGTTTCTCACCAAATTTCACTGACAAGACATAAATATGGTATTAGACCTATACAGGTGTTTTGGAACAAAAATAGGGACCTGATATACAAAAAGTCAACTATGGTCAAACATTTCAAATTCATTAAGCCTTTTACTCTCAAATTTCGACAAAGGTCGATATCTCGGCTAGGGACTTCTGAATTCGATTCCGGGCATACATCTAAGTCCCAAATCATGATACGGACCGACCAGCACCGTCAAAATACGAATCTAGATCTTTTTACTCAAAATGTTGACCAAAGTCAACCCAAATGATGTTTTTAGGCTAAATTTCTTATTTTTATTAACTTTTAACATAAAAGCTTTCCGGAAACACGCTTGAACTGCGCACGCAAATTGAGGAAGGATAAAATGAGGTGTCTAAAGCTTAAAAGTGCAGAATTGTGTTCTAAATCTTAAGATGACCTTTTGGATCATCACATTCTTCACCTCTAAAACAATCGCTCGTCCTCGAACGGACATAGAAAAGTACCGGGGCTGGTGAAAAGGTGGGGTTATCTACTCCGCATGTCTGACTCGGAATCCAAAGTAGCTGCCTTGACGGGCTGACCTCTCCACTACACTCGAACTGAAGGCTAACTCTTCGATCTCCACTGGCGAACCTGCCGGGCTAGAATAGCCACCGGCTCCTCCTCATTGGATAAATCCTTATCCCACTAGACAGAGCTAAAATCTAACACGGGGACGGATCGTTGTGATACTTCCGGAGCATGGACACATGGAATACCGGATGAACTGCTAATAAACTGGGTGGCAATGCAAGCTTCAAAGCCACCTTACCCACTCTCTGAAGAATCTCAAAAGATATGATGTATCTAGGGCTCAACCTTCTTTCCAAACCTCATTACACCCTTCATGGGTGAAACCCGGAGCGACACCCGCTCTCCGACCATGAATGCAGCATCACGAACTCTACGGCCGGCATAACTCTTCTGCCTGGACTAAGCTGTGCGAAGTCTATCCTAAATGATCTTAACCTTATCCAAGGCATCCTGTACCAAATTTGCACCTAATAATCGTACTTCTCCCGGCTCAAATCATCCAACCGGTGATCGACACCGTCTACTATATAATGCCTCATAGGGAGCGATCTGGATGCTCGACTGATAGTTGTTGTTGTAGGCAAATTTCACAAGTGGAAAGAATTGATCCCAAGAGCCTCCAAACTCAATAAGACAAGTGCGGAGCATGTCTTCCAATATCTGAATATTGCGCTTGGATTGTTCGTCTGTCTGAGGATGAAATGTTGTGCTCAACTCAATTTGCATGCCCAATTCACGCTACACTGCCCTATAGAAATGCGAGATGAACTGTGTACCTTGATCAGAAATGATACACATAGGCACACCATGAAGACAGACGTTCTCGGGGATGTAAATCTCTACCAACCGCTCCGAAGAATAAGTAACTACCATAGGAATGAAATGCGCTGACTTGGTCAGCTTGTCCACAATGACCCAAACTACATCAAACTTCCTCTGAGTCCGTGGGAGTCCAATAATGAAATCCATAATGCGCTCCCACTTCCACTCAGGAATCTCTATCTTTTGAAGCAAACCATCAAGTCTCTAATGCTCATACTTTACTTGCTGATAATTTAGATACCGAACTACATATGCAACTATATCCTTCTTCATCCTCCAAAAATAATGCTGCCGCAAGTCCTGATACATCTTGGCAGCGCCCGGATAAATAGAATACCGGGAACTGTGGGCCTTCTCTAGAATCAACTCACGAAGTCCATCCACATTATGTACACAAACACGACCCTGCTTCCTCAAAACTCCATCATCTCCAACCATAACTTGCTTGGCATCACCGTGCCGCACTGTGTCCCTAAGGACAAGCAAATGACGGTCATCATAATACCTCTCCTTGATGCGCTCAAACAATGAAGATCGGGTGATTGTAAGAGTTAAAACATGACTGGGCTCAGAAACATCCAACCTTACAAACTGATTGTCCAAAGCCTGAACATCTAATTCAAGTGGTCTCTCACCGACTCTAATGAATGCAAGGTTGTCCATACTCACTATCTTTCTACTCAAAGCATCGGCCACCACATTGGCCTTCCCCGGATGATATAAGATGGTGACATAATAGTCTTTCAATAGCTCCAGCCACCTCCTTTGCCTCAAATTGAGCTCCTTTTGCTTAAACAAATACTGCAAACTTCGATGATCCGTGAATACCTCACTCGACACAAAATAAAGACAGTGCCTCCAAACCTTCAACGCATGAACAATCGCTGCCAACTCTAAGTCATGGACAGGGTAATTCTTCTCGTGAACCTTCAGCTATCGCGATGCATATGAAATCACCCTACCATCCTAAATCAATACCGAATCAAGTCTAATACATGATGAATCGTAATATACCATATAAGATCTTAAACATGTGGGCAACAATAACATCGACGTCGTGGTCAAAGCAGTCTTGAGCTTCTGAAAGCTCACCTCACACTCGTTTGACCATCTGTACGGGGCACCCTTCTGGGTCAACCTGGTCAATAGGGATGTTATAGATGAGAATCCCTCCACAAACTGACGGTAATATCCCGCCAATCACAAGAAACATCAGATCTCTGTAGCTGAAGTAGGTCTAGGCCAGTTCTGAACTGCCTCAATCTTCTTAGGATACACCTGAATACCCTCTACCGACATAACGTTCCCCAAGAAAGCGACTAAGCTCAACCGAAACTCGCATTTTGAAAAATTAACATATAACTAGTTGTCTCTTAGAGCCTGAACAACGATTCAAAGAGGCTACTCATGCTCCTCTCAACTACGGGAGTAGATTAAGATATCATCAATAAACACAATCACAAAAGAATCCAAATAGGGCTTTAACACCCAGTTCATGAAATTCATAAATGATGCTAGGGCGTTTATCAACACAAATGACATCACTAGAAACTTATAATGCCCATACCGAGTCCGAAAAGTTGTCTTAGGGACATCAAATGCTCTAATCTTCAACTAATGGTAGCCAGAGCTCAAATCAATCTTCGAAAACACCTTTGCGCCTTGAAACTAATCAAATAATTCATAAATCCTCGGCAATGGATACTTGTTCTTGATGGTGACTTTATTTAACTATCGAAAATCTATGCACATCCTCATCGATCAATCCTTCTTCTTCACAAACGACACGGGCGCACCCTAGGGCGAGACACTAGGTCTAATAAAGCCCTTATCAAGCAAATCTTGCAACTGCTCCTTCAATTCTTTCAACTCTGGAGGGGCCATACGATATGGCAGAATTCAAATGGGCTGAGTGCCCGGAGCCAAATCAATATAGAATTCGATATCTTTGTCGGGTGGCATTCTAGGCAGGTCTACAGGAAAAACCTGTAGAAACTCATGAACAACCAGTACAGAATCCATGGATGGAACCTCAACACTAGAATCACGGTCATAAGCCAAATAAGCTAGACACTCATCTTGACCATATGTCGAGCCTTCACATAAGAGATAACCATGTTGATAGAATGCCCAGGAGACCCTCTCCACTCTAATTGAGGTAACTCCGGCAAGGCTAAGGTCACCGTCTTGGCGTGACAATCCAATATAGCGTGATAAGGTGACAGCCAATCCATACCCAAAATGACATAAAAATCAACCATATGAGGAAGTAGGAGATCTACATGAATCTCAAAACTCCTAATGATCTACACTCAGAGAATCATGAGGCACAATAAATTGTACAGCAAAATAGGATGACATGTAGGAATAAGTAGAACCCAGATCAAATAGAACTGAGGCATCTCTACTACAAACTAAAATCGTACCCGTGATAACCGCGTCAGATGATTCAGCCTCAGGCCTGACTGGAAAGGTATAACATCGGCGTTGGGCCCCATCACTTTGAACTAAATCTCGAGGACGAGCCCTGGGTGGCTGGCTCAAACTCTAGTGGCCTGACTTCCACTTCTGATGGTCTAACCTCCACCTCCAGCTGACTGACCCCTACCCCTAGCTGGCTAAGCGGGCGGTGAAGCGCCTGGTGTAGAAACCATTGCACGAGAACCCTGATGTTGAGAACTGTTCGATGCTCAAGGGCAAAATCTAGCAATGTGCGTCGGATCACCACAAGTATAACAAGACCTCGACTGCTATGACTGCTGACTTGTTGGACTAAGTAGCCACTCTGAAAACTGTGGGGCGGAGGTGCACTAATAAGAGCAAACAGTGCACTGTAGGCTAGCAGATCGGGATAAGGCATATGAGAGCCACGACCACCTGAAGTACCATGGGATGCCTAGAGTGCTGGATGAAATGGCTTGGGAGGATGGCCTACTCCAAAAGTAACCCAACCTCCAGATGAGGGTGAACTGAATCCGCCGGAGTGATGAGGCCCTAATCAAACACCCGACCACTCCCTTGAGCTAGAACCATCTCGACTCGCCTGGCAACATTAGCAGCTGTCTGAAAAGAAATCTCACTCCCAATCTCCTTAGCCATCTGCAACTTGATAGGCTGAGCAAGTCCCTCAATAAACCTCCTCCCCCTCTCTCTCTCTCTCTCTCTCTCTCTCTCTCGCTCTCTCTCTCTCTCTCTTTCTCTCTCCGTAGGAAGCATAAGAATAGCATGACGGGCCAGATCCACAAATCAAGTCTCGTACTGAGTGACATACATGCTGCCTTGCTGAAGACGCTCGAACTGCCACCGATAGTCCTATTTCATTAGCAGCTGTCTGAAAAGAAATCTCACTCCCAATCTCCTTAGCCATCTATAACTTGATAGGCTGAGCAAGTCCCTCAATAAACCTCCTCACCCTCTCTCTCTCTATCTCCCTCTCTCTCTCTCTCTTCGTAGGAAGCATAAAAATAGCATGACGGGCCAAATCCACAAATCAAGTCTCGTACTGACATACATGCTGCCCTGCTGAAGACGCTCGAACTGCCTCCGATAGTCCTATTTCAATATGACAGGAAGGAACTTCTCAAGAAAGATTTGAGAGAACTGGTCCCAAGTGAGAGCAGGAGATCCAGCTGGCCTGGTCAACACATAGTCCATCCACCATTTCTTGGCGGAACCCGACAACTAAAATACAGCCAAATCGACTTTATTAGTCTCCACTATACCCATGTTCCATAGCAGCTCATGACAGCTATCAAGATAATCCTAGGGGTCCTCCGAAGATGCACCACTAAAGTGAACCGGAAAGAGCTTGGTAAACCTGTCCGACCTCCAAAAAGCCTCAGAAGACATAGCTGGTCCATCACCGGCACATGCTGCAACAACCGGCTGATATTACTAACACGCCATTAGTATCAGTGATATTAGCTTGAACTACTATAAACTACTAATTAATCACGTTAACATGAGATGTATAATCACTTTATCAATACTGGAATCCTAAGATAACAAATGTGAACATCACTTTGCAATTGAACCATGAGTTTCTTTTTGATAGTGTATGAACTTGGACCTCAAACTAAAAAAATGCACCATGGCTAGCATACTAATCAAAACACCCTTTTAATGAACAAACAAAAATAAGCTAATAACACTAAACAATCATCCTGAATTTTCAAACAAACAACACACGAAAGATGATCCATTTAAAAACATTCGACACTGAATATCCCAAATAAAATTGTTGACTAACACAGCAAATTCAGCACACTTAAGTAAAAGCTAAAAAGGAAGAAGTTAAAAAGTTTAATGACTTAAAAGAACATAAAAAAAAACTAAAATTCAACATTGAATATTGGCTTCATATCAGAAGTACATCCTTCAAAAAAACATGCTTGCACTCCATTTGTCATTCAAAGTTCAAGAAGTACATGAATACAAATAGTGAATGAGTTAAGAAAATATCTCTGAAATCAGCAAGTAACAGCAACAAGACAACAGGAAAATGGCTGAGGCATATCTTAAACAGACCATCAATTGAAACTAAAGGACTATGTACTCCAAAAAACTAGAAATCCAATTGATCTTTAGAGCTAAGGAAACAAGATTTTCAGAGGGTTTTTAGGGTCTGATTTTTTTTTTTTTGAGTGAGGGGAGGGTCCAATATATCTATCTATGGAAATGTGACATGTGCCTTAAAGATAAGGGAATCATTCACTTCAAAACAACCCTAAAAATCAGGAAAAAACATCTTTTCTTAACAGAAAATGAACAACTAGCCATTTCTATTTAATTTCAGCAATTTTCAATAGCAAATAGGGTCAGCTGTCCACACTCTAGAAGCTTCTAAATGACCTATCTGAAACCCTTATTTTTCCACCTTTCAAATGACCCCCCTAAGTTTTTTTTTAGTTTAATTAACCCCTACAAGTTCCTAATGACTTACAAATTATGGCAAACAAAAACAAGGCAAAGCATATATCAGCAAACAAATCAAATAGCAAGCAAACGACTAGACAGTGCAATTAAATCTAGAGTATCAAGCATCTGAAAACCTAAACTAAACCTAAACCCTAACATGAACCAGGTTTATGATGGAATCAACAAGAACTCTCATGCAAGGAAACTATCAAGCTCAAAAGCAAACATGTTTGATGATTCACATTAGCATAGGCAAAACGAACAAACAAATAACAATAAAACGAAACAATGTAAATAACCTAAAGCATGCAAACTAAGCAGAAACAACGATTATGAAGAAGAAAAGGGAAGAACAAAAGGAAAAAAAGAAAAGAAAAGAAGTTACCATAACAATCTGTCCTAAATAGTTGCAAAACTCGGATTAATCCTGGTAGGGTAAAATGAACTTAGACTAACATCAATCGATTGCTCTCATCAAGAGCAATCAATTGATGTAGGTCTTGGGTTCAAATGGACCGGATTTGAATGACAAATCAAAGATAGAAATGGATCTAGGATTTCGTCTTAGATCTGGAATTAACGAAAAAGGTGGGAAGTTTTGGGAAAGTCAACGATGGACTAGTGTTTAAGGGAGTGTGGGAGTGTGGCGTGTAA
>NW_017670672.1:360708-397917 GCF_001879085.1 Nicotiana attenuata
TTCAAAGAAGTTACAATGAATACAAATAGTGAATGAGTTAAAGAAAATATCTACTGAAATCAGCAAGTACAGCAACAAGACAACAGGAAAATGGCTGAGGACATATCTTAAACAGACCATCAATTGAAACTAAGGACTATGTACTCCAAAAAACTAGAAATCCAATTGATCTTTAGAGCTAAGGAAACAAGATTTTCAGAGGGTTTTTAGGGTCTGATTTTTTTTTTTTTGAGTGAGGGGAGGGTCCAATATATCTATCTATGGAAATGTGACATGTGCCTTAAAGATAAGGGAATCATTCACTTCAAAACAACCCTAAAAATCAGGAAAAAACATCTTTTCTTAACAGAAAATGAACAACTAGCCATTTCTATTTAATTTCAGCAATTTTCAATAGCAAATAGGGTCAGCTGTCCACACTCTAGAAGCTTCTAAATGCCCTATCTGAAACCCTTATTTTCATTTTCCAAATAAATCCCCTGAGCTTCTATTTCGACCACTTTACCCCCCCCCCCCCCCCCAAAAAAAATTTAATCGATGCTAACAAAGCACCAATGAACGAAAACAATACTGACTAACACTCAAAAACATGTTTTATAACTAATTAGGCAATTAAGCAGACCACTAACAAATGATTAAAAACAACAACATGTGATAATAAAACGATTTAAAGAATTAAACTAAGTAGGCATTGTTAGATCTAATTTTAATCATGCAAATAATATATCTGTGTAGGAAATCAATCAGAGAAGATCAACGAATCAAAGAGCTACTACGAGATTGCTGAAGCCAATCTGAATGCTTAAGGAAATAAATCAATCAGCAAAGATTGTGGATAGCTGCGATGGAGAGAATCTTTGCAAGCCTAAACTTAAGGCAACAATCAAGGCCAGCACTTTCAATCCGGATTCCATAACAAGATTAGCTGATCTGCCAATTGTGGAAGGACCAACAATCAAGGAGCAAATCCTCATCTTCAACAGCTGGAGAAGGAAAGCGATCAAGAGTTGCCAATTATGGAAGGACCAACAATTAAGGAGTAAACCCTCATTATCAAAGACTGTAAAAAGAAAGCGATCAATCTCCTCTCATCAAGGAATAGCAACGGCTAGCAATCTTATTCTTGGAAAGAATCAATCTCTTTCCAAGGATCAAATCTCTTGGGTTATCAAATCTCGTCAGCACAAGGACTTCACCAAAGTATTTTGTCACGACCCTAGTTCACCCTCCATGAACATGTCGTGATGGCACCTAGTCCCTATGACTAGGTAAGCCTAACAATGCGGAAGATAGACTATAATTGCGGAAGAAAATAAACAAAACTGAACTGGTAAAATAAAACGGTGTTAAGGTGCTGCTCGACACATATCACAACAATTCTCGAAGCTAACAAACTCCCAAAACCCGAAAACTCACAAATCACAAGCTAAGGGGATACATAAGAGGCTCTGACTCAAGAATATCTATACAAATGAGAAATACTGGAAAGCTATACTTATTACAGAAGGCTGGAAAGGGACTCCTCGGTCTGCGGACGTAGCAGATATACCTTGAAGTCTCTACCGGTACGCCTCCTTCCAAGGCTGACAAAACTGAGCGGGAGTACCTGTATTTGCACAACAAAAATGTGCAGAAGAGTAGCATGAGCACACCAGGGCGGTGCCCAGTAAGTACCAAGACTAACCTCGGTGGAGTAGTGATGAGGAATAGTCAAGGCACCTACCGGTTAATAAACAGTATAATCATAGGAATAATGGAAAACGACATATAATTGGGTAAAGACTGCATGAATGACCCAAATGCTACCACTCACAATAAGGGGAAAATACAACAAGTAACAACGAGAATATAACAAAATGATGATACGAATGACGGTAAAATAACAATCCAATCCTAAAGTCATAGCACAGCGAGGAGAAAACAAGTCAATAACTCATATCCTACAATGATGCTCACAAAGGTCTTACTCAACTATTTCCACAATTTCACCAAGTCTCAGACAAACCATAACTAACGAAGACACGGCATCTGAAACCCAACACTTGGCACCCTGTGCCCCATCAATCTCATGGACACGCTGACAACTAACTGGCTAGCTAGGGCCGCTCTCACAAACATAATGGATAACCGGGGCGTACCTCCACCCATTAGCCAAAATCAGGAGGAAATCACCTCTAATAGGAGTATTTAGCTACGTGTATGCCTGTGCAAATGTTTTCTAACAAGACTCTACCAGCTAGTAAGCATGCAAGGGAGAACGGACCGCTCGTACGATATTAACTCACAACTTCCAAGCGATAAAGCTCATACAGGTAAGCAACCCACAATCACAATATTAAACAAATAAGAATGCCTCCACAGGTCGCCACAATTCTTTACAATCAACGCCAGACATAGCCCACCTTATTATGCCACGTGTGCAATTAGTAACATAATAAGCACTGCCTTATTTCGCCACACGTGCATCACAATGTTCCCACCTTATTCCGCCACATGCGCAACCCACATATAAGCATATAACATATCCCGCCTTATTACGCCGC
The DNA here is from genome assembly GCF_001879085.1 of Nicotiana attenuata. Lineage (NCBI taxonomy): Eukaryota > Viridiplantae > Streptophyta > Magnoliopsida > Solanales > Solanaceae > Nicotiana > Nicotiana attenuata. The sequence continues at coordinate 363,252 of NW_017670672.1, forward strand.
ATGTGCAAAACATCAATGACAACACTAGCACGGCAAAGACCTCGTGCATCACAGTATCAACAACTGCACGGCAGAAACCTCGTGCATCACAATATCAACAACCGCACGGCGGAAACCTCGTGCATCACAATATCAACAACTGCACGGCAGAAACCTCGTGCATCACAATATCAAAAACCGCACGGCAGAAACCTCGTACATCACAATATCAACAACTGCACGGCAGAAACCTCGTGCATCACAATATCAACAACCGCACGGCAGAAACCTCGTGCCTCACAATATCAACAAATGACAATATATATACAGGAACAAAGCAAGAGAATCAACTCAAGAGATTCCGTTCACCAAAAGACGGTACAACTAACGTACAAGGGATAACTGTAACAGGGAAATACTAAGCGCGATAAGAACAACTCAACAAGGGAGAGATAATACGAAACAACGCTTCCATAATACTCAGTTCTACAACAAGGAAGTTAACATGAATCAAATAATTACAATTAAGGAAGTATCCACTAAACATAGGATATCTAACTTCTTTCCAATTAAGGCCAATTAATTACACGAGAGATAGAAATAATGCTTTCCAGATAAAGACAAGCAGTTAGGAATGATAATGTGACTATAGAAGGGTAAATGCCTACAGTTAAACAAGTAAAAGTCAATTAGGCAACAAGAATAACCAAAAAGGGCAAATAATTCCAAGTAAGTCATGTAGAGGTGAAACTAATAACAGGGAGCGCAATCGTACCAAGAACAACTTCATATTCGGTGATTATAAGGATCTAAGAGCCTAAAAGGGGCAATTTTCCACAAATAAATCCGAGCACGCACTCGTCACCTCGCGTACGAGGAATACAATCAACAAAGAAGACTCAAATCCTAAGGGGAAGTCCCCCACACAAGGTTAGGCAAGATACTTACCTCGAACTGGCTAAAATCAACTAGCAACCACGTTCTTTCCACGAGTACTCGACTCCAAATTGCCCAAATCTATTCAATTCAATCACAAATTGTAAATAACATCTCAAGCAACCGATTCTGCTATTTATTTCAAGGCTACAGCGTGAAATTAGGTGAAATGACCAAAATGCCCATTAGGCCAACGCCTCAGAATCAAATAAGTTTTACATTTTAAGAACCCTCGTATTCTCACGAGTCCAACCATATAAAAATCTCCCAAATCGGAGGTCAAATGCTCACTCAAAATCCCAAAGTTTGGCCTAAGAAGTTCTAACCAAATTCCTCCAATTTTAGTCCCAAATTCGAACTTTAATGATGGATTTAACTACAAAATAATAAAATATAACTAGAAGGGATTAAGAAACGTTACCCAATAAATCTTCTCTTCAAAACCCACTCAAAATCACCCTCTCCCGAGCTCTCAGTTGATTTTGTAACTTATGAACTCAAACCCTCGACATTTCTATTTCAGCCCAGGGATTTCCGCTTCTGCTGACAAGGGACCGCTTCTGCGGTCCCGCATATGCGGAAAAACAACCGCTTCTGCGGTTTTCACTTAATGGACCAGAGTCCGCTTCTGCGGACACATAACGCTCCTGCGGTTCCGCTTCTGCGGAATAGCGACCGCTTCTGCAGTTCCTGAGAGGTAGGGCTAATCTCGCTTCTGCGACGACCAAGGCTGCTTCTGCGGTTCCCAAGCCGCAGAAGCAGAAGGATACCAGAAGCAGCAGTGCTGCTATTTCTCAACTTCCAAAACTCTTCCGTTAACCACACGAAATCATCCCGAGGCCCCCGGGACCTCAACCAAAAGTACCAATACCACCTAATACGTTATTCAAACTTGTAGCAATCTTGAAAACACCTAAACAACGCCGGAAACCCGAATTAATCAAAGATTCAAGCCTAAGAACTTCAAATTCCAACCAACCACGCTTTCGATCAAAAACCTACCCGAACCTCGTCCGAATGACCTGAAATTATGCACACACATCCCAATGACATGACGGAACTACTGTAACTTCCGGAATTCCAATCCGACCCTCAGATCAAAAACTCACTATCGGACCGGAAACTTCAAAAATTCAAACTTCGGCATTTCAAGCCTAAATGAGCTACGGACTTCTAAAATACATTCTGAACACGCTCCAAACCCCGAAATCACCTAACGGAGCTAACAGAACCATCGGATTTCCATTCCGAGGAGGTCTTCACAGTGTTCCAACTATGGACCACTTTTCAACACTTAAGCTTTCATTTAGGGGACTAAGTGTCCCAAAACTCTCCAAAACTCAACATCGAACGTCCCGGCAAACCAAGATAGCAGAAATGAACTTAGGGGAAACAGTTAATGGGGGATCGGGGCCGAATTCTAAAAACGACCGGTCGGGTCGTTACATCCTCCCACACTTATACGTTCGTTCGTCCTCGAACGAGCATAGAAAACGTACCTGGAGTCTTCAAGTCACTGAGTGCGCACCTCCAACATACACCCGCGGGTGATCCCACGTCACCCCAATCCACTTAAGCCTGACGACACCATCCCAATTGAAATTAATCTCTCCTCGCAATACCAATAGGCCTTCAAGCCAGAGTTCTCGCCTTCCAACTATTTCCAAAAAACCCGATCCTAAATCAATGTCCGATATCACTTTTAACTAGATATTTCAATACAACCCAACGCATAAAAGGTACAACCACATAACATGATGCATCACACATAGGCCCGCAATAACATTTCTGATAGCAATACTTGCCTGAGATCAAATCAGTACCGGCCATAAGCCTCATATTCAATAGAAACTCTTTTCAAACCTGCACAACACTGGTGATGATACAATAACCGCGAAAACCTCATAATAAAACACCCGAATAACCAAATCTCAGCCAATACCAACGGGTACACACCCCACAAGCTAAAACTCAAGAAGCATAAAACTGAAATGACTGAATACGAGAAAGGGAAACACATAAGGGGACTAACAAACAAATCAAACTAGCACAGATTCTTCTAAAACACAAATCGACAAACCTCTAACAAGGAAGAATGGAAGCATATAAAAGACTCACAATGATCTTATTCTGATATAACTCCTCACCGCAGTACACAACCCGGTCTCAACATATCAAATCACCTGAAATCACGAGGGTCCCGCCCTCATTACTGAATCACAGTAGGGCACCCATCAACCCATCCAGAGACTCTCACTAGATCAATTCCATCTACAAATTACAACACAGGATGGATCCCACACCGGTGGAGCATAGAAATCACAGCTCGTAACCAAGAATACTTAGAGATCACATCAAACCTACCGAAACAGACAACATGAATTTACTACTAGCCTCATAGCTCTCGGCAACAGCTAGAAACGGATGATAGACACGTCTATCACTCATAGAACCTCCTAACAGAATAATCACGTAAATAGAGTGCAAATCATGAAATGCACCCATAACTGGAATCAACAAATAAGGGAACACACCCCGATGAGCAGAAATGTGATGAACTACAGATAGTGCCCCCTATAAGAAATAGAATCCGTACCTGAACGACATTCAACTGGCGCAGCGGCCTCAAGCCTACTATATGAAACACATCAACGAGTCGGGCCTCCCCTTCTTGGGCGCCCTCTACCTGCCTGAATACCTTGCTAGGACACACCGGTCCGAAGTCTGGGACAATCTCTCATATTGTGGCTAGTATCTCCACACTCAAAGCACCCTCTCTGCTGGCGAGGCGGTGGGAACTGTGCGATACGGGTACTCCAAGACCCATGGACACCTGAGTCACCATGCAAAGCCTGAAGCGCAAACTGAACTGGCTGACCAGCAAAACCTCTACCATGACGCACCCTGACTCCAAAATAAGGACCAGTATATCTCACCGGTCTACGAGGCCTCCTCGCCTCCTCATGATCTCCCTCCTGATCTCCTCTGCTCTCCCTCTCATGACCTTGCCTGCCCTCTCTCTCTCTAGCATGCATACCCTCTATCCTCCTAGCAATGTTCACCACCTGCTGATACGGAATATCCATATCCAACTCACGGGCCATGCCGGACCTGATGCTAGGAATAAGCCCCTCAATGAACCGGCGAACCTTTTCGCGAACAGTAGAAACCAAACCTGAGGCATGTCTAGCCAAACTAGTGTAACGGAAAACATACTCCGAGACGGTCATAGCACCCTGACGCAAATGCTCAAACTCCGCGCGCCATGCATCCCTGAGTCTCTGAGGAACAAACTCTCTCAGAAACATATCTGAAAACTGGGTCCAAGTCAGTGAAGCTGCCCCGTCTGGGCTGTCTAACTCATAGGTGTGCCACCAATCATAGGCGGCTCCTCGAAGATGAAAATTAGTGAAAGAAACCCCGCTCGATCCAGAGATACCCATAGTACGGAGAATACGGTAACACTCATCAAGAAAGCCCAAGGCATCGTCTGATGCTAATCCACTGAACACCGGAGGGTCATATTTCTTGAACCTCTCTAATCCCATCTGCTCCTGCTCGGAAGCCGCTGCCATGCCCTCAGGCTGAACTGGTGCCGCAGGCGGCACAAGAATAATCTTTGGGACCTACTCAACATGCGCTTGCTGCTCAGGAGTGCGGGCAGTGGGAGTCTGCGCTCCTCCCCCGGCCTGGAATGTGGCTGCAGCAAGAGGAAGCAACCTGCCTGAGCGAAAGTGGTGTACATACTCATGAACTGTGCCAAAGTCTCCTGAAGGGCTGGAGTAGTAGTAGCTGTAGGCGTGTTAGGAGCCTGGACTCCGGCTGGATCTGCTGGTGGTACCTCGGCGGCAGCTCGCGCAGGTGCTCTCGCTGCACCACGTACGCGTCCTCGAACTCTACCCCGGCCCCGACCTCCGACGGCTGCAGTAGGGGGCGCGGGTGCCTGATCACCTCGGGTAGTATGTGTCCTCACCATCTGTGAGAGAGTAGAAGACAGAGGTTTAGGATTGTAGATGTTAAAAATCTCGCACGACAAGGAAATCAAATGAAGTGGAAATTTTCCTAACGGTTACATAGCCTCTCGCAGATAAGTACAGACGTCTCCGTACCGATCCACGAGACTCTAATAAATCGGCTTGTGATCTGTGACTCCTATGAACCTAGAGCTCTGATACCAACTTGTCACGACCCCAGTTCACCCTCCATGAAGATGTCGTGATGGCACCTAGTCCCTATGACTAGGTAAGCCTAACAATGCGGAAGATAGACCATAATTGCGGAAGAAAATAAACAAAACTGAACTGGTAAAACAAAACGGTGTTAAGGTGCTGCTCGGCACATATCACAACAAATCTCGAAGCTAACAAACTCCCAAAACCCGGAAACTCACAAATCACAAGCTAAGGGGATACATAAGAGGCTCTGACTCAAGAATATCTATACAAATGAGAAATACTGGAAAGCTATACTTATTACAGAAGGCTGGAAAGGGACTCCTCGATCTGCGGACGTAGCGGATATACCTTGAAGTCTCTACCGATACGCCTCCTTCCAATGCTGACAGAACTGAGCGGGAGTACCTGTATCTGCACAACAAAAATGTGCAGAAGAGTAGCATGAGCACACCACGTCAGTGCCCAGTAAGTACCAAGACTAACCCTGGTGGAGTAGTGACGAGGAACAGTCGAGGTACCTACCGGTTAATAAACACTATAATCATAGGAATAATGGAAACGACATATAATTGGGTAAAGACTGCATGAATGACCCAAAATGCTACCACTCACAATAAGGGGAAAATACAAGTAACAACGAGAATATAATAAATGATGATACGAATGACGGTAAAATCACAATCCAATCCTAAATTCATAACACAGCGAGGAGAAAACAAGTAAATAACTCATATCCTACAATGATGCTCACAAAGGTCTTACTCAACTATTTCCACAATTTCACCAAGTCTCAGACAAACCATAACTCACGAAGACACGGCATCTGAAACCTAACACTTGGCACCCTGTGCCCCATAAATCTCATGGTCACGCTGACAACTAACTGGCTAGCTAGGGCCGCTCTCACAAACATAATGGATAACCGGGGCGTACCTCCACCCTTTAGAAAAAATCAGGAGGAAATCACCTCTAATAGGAGTATTTAGCTACGTGTATGCCTGTGCAGATGTTTTCTAACAAGACTCTACCAGCTAGTAAGCATGCAAGGGAGAACGGACCGCTCGTACGATATTACCTCACATCTTCCAAGCGATAAAGCTCATACAGGTAAGCAACCCACAATCACAATATTAAACAAATAAGAATGCCTCCACATGCCGTCAGAATTCTTTACAATCAACCCCTGACATAGCCTACCTTATTTCGCCACGTGTGCAATTAGTAACATAATAAGCACCGCCTTATTTCACCACACGTGCATCACAATGTTCCCACTTTATTCCGCCACATGCGCAACCCACATATAAGCATATAACATATCCCACCTTATTACGCCGCATGTGCAAAACATCAATGACAACAATAGCACGGCAAAGACCTCGTGCTTCACAGTATCAACAACTGCACGGCAGATACCTCGTGCATCACAATATCAACAACCGCACGGTAGAAACCTCATGCATCATAATATCAACAACTACACGGCAGAAACCTCGTGCATCATAATATCAACAACCGCACGGCAGAAACCTCGTGCCTCAAAATATCAACAAATGACAATATATATACAGGAACAAAGCAAGAGAATCAACTCAAGAGATTTCGTTCACCAAAAGACGGTACAATTAACGTACAAGGGATAACTGTAACAGGGAAATACTAAGCGTGATAAGAACAACTCAACAAGGGAGAGATAATATGAAACAACGCTTCCATAATACTCGGTTCTACAACAAGGAAGTTAACATGAATCAAATAATTACAATTAAGGAAGTATCCACTAAACATAGGATATCTAACTTCTTTCCAATTAAGGCCAATTAATTACACGAGAGATAGAAATAATGCTTTCCAGACAAAGACAAGCAGCTAGGAATGATAATGTGATTATAGAAGGGTAAATGCCTACAGTTAAACAAGTAAAAGTCAATTCGGCTAAAATTATAAGGATCTAAGAGCCTAAAAGGGGCAATTTTCCACAAATAAATCCGAGCACGCACTCGTCACCTCGCGTAAAAGGAATACAATCAACAAAGAAGACTCAAATCCTAAGGGGAAGTCCCCCACACAAGGTAAGGCAAGATACTTACCTCGAACCGGCTAAAATCAACTAGCAACCACGTTCTTGCCACGAGTACTCGACTCCAAATTGCCCAAATCTATTCAATTAAATCACAAATTGTAAATAACATCTCAAGCAACTGATTCTACTATTTAATTCAAGGCTACGGTGTGAAATTAGGTGAAATGACCAAAATGCCCTTCAGGCCAACGCCTCGGAATCAAATAATTTTTACATTTTCAGAACCCTCGTATTCTCACGAGTCTAACCATATAAAAATCTCCCAAATCGGAGGTCAAATGCTCACTCAAAGTCCCAAAGTTTGGCCTAAGAAGTTCTAACAAAATTCCTCCAATTTTAGTCCCAAATTCGAATTTTAATGATGGATTTAACTACATAATAATGAAATATAACTAGAAGGGATTAAGAAACGTTACCCAATAAATCTTCTCTTCAAAACCCACTCAAAATCTCCCTCTCCCGAGCTCTCAATTGATTTTGTAACTTATGAACTCAAACCCTCGACATTTCTATTTCAGCCCAAGGATTTCCGCTTCTGCGAACAAGGGACCGCTTTTGCGGTCTCGCATATGCGGAAAAACAACCAGTTCTGCGGTTTTCACTTAATGGACCAGAGTCCGCTTCTGCGGAGACATAACGCTCATGCGGTTCCGCTTCTGCGGAATAGCGACCGCTTCTGCGGTTCCTGAGAGGGAGGGCTAATCTCGCTTCTGCGACGACCAAGGCCGCTTCTGCGGCTCCTCTTCTGCGGTTCCCAAGCCGCAGAAGCGGAAAGATACCAGAAGCAGCAGTGCTGCTATTTCTCAACTTCCAAAACTCTTCCGTTAACCACCCGAAATCATCCCGAGGCCCCCGGGACCTCAACCTAAAAAACCAATACCACCTAATACCCTATCCAAACTTGTACCAATCTTGAAAACACATAAACAATGCCGGAAACCCGAATTAATCAAAGATTCAAGCCTAAGAACTTTAAATTCCAACCAACCACGCTTTCGGTCAAAAACCTACCCGAACCTCGTCCGAATGACCTGAAATTTTGCATACACATCCCAAATGACATGACGGAACTACTGTAACTTCTGGAATTCCAATCCAACCCTCGAATCAAAAACTCACTATCGGACCGGAAACTTCAAAAATTCAAACTTCGGCATTTCAAGCCTAAATGAGCTACGGACTTCGAAAATACATTCCGAACACGCTCCCAACCCCGAAATCACCTAACGGAGCTGACAGAACCATCAGATTTCCATTCCGAGGTCGTCTTCACACTGTTCCGACTATGGACCACTTTTCAACACTTAAGCTCTCATTTAGGGGACTAAGTGTCCTAAAACTCTCCAAAACTCAACACCGAACGTCCCGGCAAACCAAAATAGCATAAATGAACTTAGGGGAAAAAATTAATGGGGGATCGGGGCGTGAATTCTAAAAACGACCGGTCGGGTCGTTACATATTTATACTCAGCGTTCAGCCTTAGAAACATATACTTTGATCAAACCAAAATTCTCTCTTTATTCTACAGCAAACAAACATTGTAGTTCTTTGAGACCTGATGTGTAACAAGTCAGAGAAAAAGGAGAGTATAACACTAGTGAGGCATTGTATCAAAAGAGACGAGTGTTATAGGAACTGAGCTATCACGTCATTTCCATTGTAGTCGAAGAAATGCATTTACTAAAGAGAACTCCCTTGCAACCCAAGGGGACTGGACTAGGATTCACATTGAATCCGAACCAGTATAAAATTCTGGTGTCTTTAATTCCTGCGCTTACTTTCCGCATTTTATATTCTGCTATTATAATTGTTAGGTTATTGCATCTAGTCGACTAATTGAAAAATCAGTCAACAAATAGAGTTTCAGATTAAAAATATACAATCCCCCCTCCCCCCCCCCCCCCCGTCTTGAACTTTCAATTGGTATCAGAGCAAGGCTCACATTCTATTTTTGCTTAACAGCTTGTGAGAAAAGATCATGGCAAATCAAGTTATCATAGGAGTTCTCTTCCAGGAACGAACTTCACAAGTTAGACCACCATACTTCAATGGTCAACATTTTTCTCACTGGAAAGTGCGTACGGAGATCTTTTCCAAGGCTTGTGACGTTAAAGTTTGGAGAGTCATCAAAAAGGGAAACCATCCCTTACTTGCTGCTACTCCACCACTTGCTGATCCTGAAGATATAGATTCATATACAAAAGAGCAAATGGAAGTGGTACAAGTTAACAATAAAGCAAGAAATAATGTTATAAGTGGTGAAGAATATGAGAAAATCTCTAGCTGTGACACAGCCAAAGAAATGTAGGACAAGCTTGAGGTTACATACGAAGGAACCAACAAAGTAAAGGAAACACATATCAATTTGTTGGTTCATGATTACGAACTCTTCTCAATGAAAGATGGAGAATCTATTGAAGAGATGTTTGCCAGGTTCAGCAAATTAATTAGCGATCTTAAGGCATTTGGCAAGCCATATACTAGAGGCGATCAAGTCAGAAAAATTCTCAGCAGCCTGCCAACCAATTGGCAGACCAAAGTAGTCACACTTGAATCTCAGGATCTAAACAAATTGTCATATGATGAACTACGAGGAGAACTCATAGTTTTTGAAAAGACGCATCTCAGGAAGACTAGTCAAGAAGAGAAAAAGAAGATAGTCACATTCAAAGCTTCAACTGAAATAGCTGAAAATAAAATTGATGATGATCCTGAAGCCCTACAAGAAGAAATTGTTATGCTATCAAGAAACATGGATGGGTTGATGAGAAGATTCAGAAATACAAAGAAAGGAATAATTTTGCCCAAACGATCCAGGCAATACAATGAACAGGACAAGAATGATGGAAAATGCTATGAGTGTGCAGATTTTGACATATTCAAGCTGAGTTCCCAGAACTAAAAAGAAAAATTTCTAGAGGCTTTAACAAGAACAAATCCTTCGGAAGCTAGAGTTATGAAGAGAGTTCAAAACACGAAGAGATAGCATATCTTTGCTTCATGAAGATTCTAGAAAATGAGATGAATAAATCCTCAGGATGTTGGACAGATGAAGACACTTCAGATGACGAAGGCAAGGATGACAATGAAAATTGTTCCATGGCACGAGGTGAAACAAGTGAGGTAAGATCTTATGACTGTGAAAGATGCAATGAATTGCAGGATATTCTTCATTTAACACTGAAAGAATCTAAAAAATTGATGAATGAGCTTAAGAGACTAAATAAAGAGGTTAAAGACTGGAAACTCAAACATGAAGTATGTGAAATTGAAAAAGAAATACTTCAAGATGAGTTTGAGGAATTGCAAATGCAACTTAATGGCATGTGCAAATCCACCATTCACAGTTCTGTCAGGTCAAACCAGGCGACTTACAAGCCAACTGGAAAAGGACCAGCCAGAACAAAGTCCACCAATACAAACACTAATGAAAGACCTGAAGGTAGGTCAGAAGTTACATGTCACTACTATAACAAGAGTAGGCACAAATATTCTTTTTGTCGCTTTCGTAAAGCCAACATGTCAGGATGGGTTTGGAAACCAAAAAACAATTCTATATCTAGCAATACTAACCCTCCAGGACTCAAGCAAGCTTGGGTACCTAAAAGAAAGTAATCACTATATTTTGCAGGAACACCACAGGATAAGCCGCAAAGAAAAATGGTATCTAGATAGTGTGTGTTCCAATCACATGACAAGTGACAAAAACCTGTTCAAAGAAGTTACAAAAATTTATGGAGGAAGCGTTAAATTTGGGGATGACTCAAAAGGTAAAATAATTGGTACTGGAACAATTCCCTTCAATAACAATTGTGACATTATTGAAGTGTATCTCGTCGATGGACTCAACTACAATCTCCTGAGCATAAGTCCACTATGTGACTCAGGATATAAGGTAAACTTTAAGAAGACAAGTTGTGCTATTGAAGACGAATCAGGTAAAACAGTCCTCCCTGGTAAAAGGTATTGAAATGTTTATATCCTTGATGGTTTTGAAAAGATAGATTGTCATATTTGCTTATCATCCATGTCTAATGATCCATGGTTATGGCACAGAAAACTTGGTCATGCTAGCATGCATTTGATAGAAAAATTATCCAAACATGAGTTAGTTGTTGGCCTACCCAAACTGAATTTTTCTAGAACTCATATCTGTGTTGCATGCCAAATTGGTAAGCAGACCAGAAACTCTTTCAAAAATAAAGATATTGGTTCTACTTCTAAACCTTTGCAATTGCTCCATATGGACTTATTTGGGCCTACTAGAACTGCCAGTATAGGAGGAATGATATGGCTTTGTTATTGTTGATGACTATTCACGTTTCACTTGGGTAATTTTCTTATCTCATAAGGATGAAGCTTTAAGAAATTTCGAGATCTTCCGCAAAAGGATTGAAAGAGAAAAAGGATATCTAATCTCAACAATTCAGAGTAATCACGGAGGAGAATTTGAAAGTAGAGCATTTGACGATTTCTGTAATGATCAGGGATACACTCATAATTTCTCGGTACCACGATCACCACAGCAAAATGGGGTTGTAGAAAGAAAAAACAGAACCCTCCAACATATGGCGAGAACTGTGTTGCTTGATCATTCACTGCCAAGCCACTTTTGGGCAGAAGGTGTAAGTACAACATGTCACATTCTCAACTGATGTCTCATAAGGACTATTCTGAAGAAGACTCCCTATGAATTATGGAAAGGTAAATGTCCAAATATCAGTTACTTTCATCCTTTCGGAAGTAAGTGTTTTATTCACAATAACGGTAAGGACAATCTTGGAAAATTCGATCCAAGAAGTGATGAAGGTATTTTTCTGGGTTATTCATTAAATAGTAGATCTTTTAGAGTCTATCATAAACGCAAATTATGTGTAGAAGAATATGTACATGATATATTCAATGAAAATAATCCTATGGTCGAGAAAGGAACTACTGCAGGTGAAGAAGAACAAGCTCAAGAAAGTCAGGAGACTAGCAAATCTCAAGAGTCAACTGATATATCTGCGACAAAAGAGTCGACTAATGAAATGAGCAGCAGTGTACCAGATCATCCAACTGTGTTGACTACAAACATCGTACGCCCAAATGAAGGGAGAAGCGAGCCTGAATATCCTCAAAAATTCATCATTGGGGATCCAAATGAAGGAATGAAAACTAGGGGAGCCCTCAAAAAGAAAGCAAATGTAGCTTTAATCTCTCAAGTTGAACCAAAGAAGTTAGAGGAAGCTCTAAAAGATTCGAGTTGGGTTTAAACAGTGCAAGAAGAGTTAGATCAGTTTGGTAAAAATTAGGTGTGGAATTTGATACCCAAACTTGAAAATGTCTCTGTAATTGGAACAAAGTGGGTCGTCAGAAATAAATTGAACAACGATGGAAAGGTCTTAAGGAATAAAGCTAGACTAGTTGCTCAGGGATATTCATAACAGGAAGGAGTCGACTATGACGAAACCTTCGCTCCAGTAGCCCGTTTGGAGTATATTCGAATTCTTCTAGCATATGCATCATTGAAAGGTTTTAGACTATTTTTAGATGGATGTTAAAAGCGCCTTTTTGAATGGATTTATTGATGAAGAAGTATACATGAAACAACCGCCTGGGTTTGTAGATTCAAAGTTTCCCTACCATGTATACAAACTTACTAAAGCATTATATGGATTGAAGCAAGCTCCACGTGCATGGTACGATAGGCTTAGCTCTTTTCTTGTTGATCATGGCTTCACAAGAGGTAAAGTAGACACTACCTTGTTTATTAAAAGATCAGCAGAAGGTAATCTCATTATCCAAATTTATGTTGATGATATTATATTTGGTAGTGCTAACCCTCTTATGTGCAAGGAATTTTCAAATCTTTCGAAGCGAATTTGAGATGAGCATGATGGGAGAGTTAACATTCTTCCTTGGACTCCAAAATCAACAATTTGGATAAGGAACCTTTATATGTCAGACCAAATACACAAAGGAACTGATTCAAAAATTTGGCATGAGCAATGCAAAATCCATTGGCACACCAATGAGTCCTTCAACAAATCTTGACAAAGATGAACAGGGAATCCCTATTGATGAAACTAAATATCGTGGATGATAGGATCATTATTGTATCTGACAGCAAGTCGACCGGATATTATGTTTAGTGTGTGTAAATGTGCCAGGTTCAAATCAGCTCCTAAGGAATCTCATCTGACTGCAGTAAAGAGAATCATTTGCTATCTCAGTAGGACTGTATCTCATGGACTACGCTATCCTCGCTCTAACTCTTTTAAACTAAAAGTATTTTCCGATGTTGACCTTGCAGATGACAAGGAAGATAGAAAAAGCACTAGTGGTACATGTCAATTACTTGGAAAGGCGTTGATATTCCGGAACAGTAAAAAAATAAGCATCAGTTGCATTATCTATCACTGAAGCTGAATACATTGCTATTGGACAAAGTTGTGCACAATTACTGTGGATGTCTCATCAACTAGGTGACTATGAACTTTCTTTTAAACCACTACAAATTTTTTGTGATAATTCTAGTGTTATTTGTCTTTCAAAATATCTTGTGCATCACTCTAGAGCAAAGCATATAGATATCAAGCATCACTTTATTAGAGATCATGTTCTTAAGGGAGACATAGAAATATCTTTTGTTGGAACTACTGATCACTTAGCGGATATTTTTAGTAAGCCTCTATTAGAGGATAGATTTTGTGCCTTATGGAAACTACTTCGCATTACTTTCTTAACTAATAACCTATAGGACCTACATGTACTACAGTGTTTTCTTGCAGGTGTAATGATTATTCTTTACTCATGCATTAATTACGCCTCACTTTTCTTTCCATCTCTTTTCTTCTTCTTTCACATCAGTTCGTCGTTCAAAGTTGGAAAGCCAGTCATCGCGTCCCTTCAACTGAGACCTTTTCCTTTTCTGGACTCAACCGTCAGAAGGTTTTCTTCTTAAGGCGGAGAACCTCTTTCAATCACTTTCATCCTTGTACTTTAGAACACCCTTCTCCAAAGCTCCAACCAAACCACCTTCCTTCAATGGCAAAACAACCCAAAAATCCCTTCGCATCCACCAGAAAAAGTACCAGTTCCAAAACAAAACCCCCTTCTATGCCTCCAGAAAAGGTAGACCTAGGGTCCGACCACTCTGAGGGTTTTGGCTCTTCACAGGGAGATTTGTCTGATCACTCTCAAACCATAGGAGAGAAAGCCCTAGGTAAATTCCCTATGGAATACCCCCCCCCCCCCCAGTTTCTTTTACCCTAAATACTCTATATGGAATACCCTCCTGTTTCTACTAGGTAAATGCCCTATGGAATACTCTATAGAATCCGACCTAAATTTCTGGGATTCTCCAAATAAGGATTTCTTTTATGCTCTAAAAGACAAGCCCATTGCTCATGGAAGGGTAGTCGACCTCGACGACATGGAAGCCCTAAATTGTAAGATCGAAAACCTCTTTGTGCATCAAGGATGGGCTAAGTTTCTCTCTATCCCTTCGCCTAAGGTCTATGAACCCCTGGTGAAGATGTTCTATGCCAATATCCGCTCCAGTAAGCCTGACATGTTGGAATCCTTAGTATTAGGTAAGCGCATTGTTCTTGATTGTGCCCTGTTTGATTCACTTTTTCAGTGTCGATGTTCTGGTTTCCCTATGCTTTTCAAAAATACCTGGCCCGATGATTTTGAAATTTCCTTTGACCAAGCTAAATAGTGTATTGCTGAGTGTCCCTCTGACTCCCTTACAAACCAGTTAGGTCCTAGTGACGTTAGTTTTGAAACTCGTGTCCTGGCTCACATTCTGGCAACCACTCTGCTTCCCCGCACTGGTTCTTTCTCAACCATCTCTCAAAGGGACATCTTCTTAGTATACTGCCTTGTGACCAAACTCAAAGTCAAGCTATCCTCCTAGGTTATCAACTTCATGATTGAAAATGCTGAAGATCCCACCAGTCTACCCTACGACATGGCCATCAATCACATTCTGGAATCTCATCAAATTTCCCTGTCCAACTGTCCCTTCATCACTATCTCAAAATCCTACAACTCTAGAGCTTTTGCTAGTATGAGGTATGTAAGTGTGAAGGGCTCCTGGGTTAAGAAGCACGAGGGAGAAGTTAAGAATGGTCCTATAGAACCCAACTCTAAATCCCCTACCTCTCACCCAGCCCTGGTGATCCTGGTCTTGATGAAAAGTTTCGTGGCATTAACACTTAGCTCTCTAAAATAAAAAATTTCCTCACAGCCACTCAGTCTACTGTTGGTGACATTCATGCCATCTCTAAAGAAACAGGGTCTGATGTGTCAAAAAAGAGTGGTTGTTCTCAGAGTTAGGGAGAATGTTGTCAAAGCTTTCGGGAAAATTCATGACAGGTTGGATGGAGTGAGCATCTCAGCAAATGCTAGCTTTGATCAATTGAAGGAGGCCATCTGCAACACTCTTACTTATTTTTTGCGTCGCTAATATGGTTGATTAAGACACTTTTTCTTGCTGTGCTGTTTTTTTGGGCTGTTATCTCAGCCATTGGACAATTTTTGTTTTCTTTTGCTTTAGGTGCTTGTGATTGAACATTAATGCTACCCTTTAATGCTATATATTCTGTTTAGTTCATAGTTTGTTCCCCCTTTGCTGATGCAAAAAAAAAGGGAGAAGAGTATATATTGTATCTGTACAGGTATAGTTGACTGTGGCACAAGTAGCATCCTCCGTGGCAAGAGTCGACTTCAATCATGGACTAGTCAACTGCATGAACTGAGGGGGAGTGCCATAATCCTCAATTGCATACATTGAGGGGGAGTAAAACACAGGGAAGTCATCTGGTGTTTATACATATATATTATTTTGACATCATCAAAAAGGGGGAGATTGTTAGATCTAATTTTAATGATGCAAATAATATATATGTGCGCTAAATCAATTAGAGAAGACCAAGGAATCAAGGACCTACTACGAGATTGCTGAAGCCAATCAGGATGCTTAAGGAAAGAAATCAATCAGCAAAGATTGTGGATAGCTGCGATGGAATGAATCTTTGCAAGCCTTAACATAAGGCAACAATCAAGGCCAGCACATTCAATCCGGATTCCATAAGAAGATTAGTTGATCTGCCAATTGTGGAAAGACCAACAATCAAGGAGCAAATCCTCATCTTCAACAGCTCGAGAAGGAAAGCGGTCAAGAGCTACCAATTATGGTAGGACCAACAATTAAGGAGTAAACCCTCATTATCAAAGACTGTAGAAAGAAGGCGATCAATCTCCTCTCATCAAGGAAGAGCAACGGCTAGCAATCTTATTCTTGGAAAGAATCAATCTCTTTCCAAGGATCAAATCTCTTGGGTTGTCAAATCTCGTCAGCACAAGGACTTCACCAAAGTATTTATACTCAGCATTCAGCATTAGAAACATATACATTGATCAAACCAAAATTCTCTCTTTATTATACTGCAAACAAGCATTGTAGTTCTTTGAGACCTGTTGTGTAACGAGTCAAAGAAAAAGGAGAGTATAACACTGGTGAGGCATTGTATCAAAAGAGACGAGTGTTATAAGAACTAAGCTATCACGTCATTTCCATTGTACTCGAACAAACGCATTTACTAAAGAGAACTCCCTTGCAATCCAAAGGGACTGGACTAGGATTCACATTGAATCCGAACTAGTATAAAATTCCGGTGTCTTTAATTCCTGCACTTACATTCTGTGTTTTATATTCTACTATTATAAATGTTAGGTTATTACATCTAGTCGAGTAATTGAAAAATCATTCAACTAATAGAGTTTAAGATTAAAAATATACAATTCACCCCCCTCCCCCCCCCCCCCTCTTGTACTTTCAGGCATGGATTAAACCAAAGTAATAAGCCTAAACGAAACCTAATCAATCAACTAGAATATTGCAACAGTGATGACTCTGAAACAAGAACAAGCAAATTAACTAACACTAAAAAAGAAAGAAGTTATTTACTCGAACATGAAACACAAAGAGGACAGTGGTCAAATTACCATTTATGAATGAAAGAAACATGCGAGATAGTTTGGTGCCCTACTCCACTCTAACTGACCACTCAATGGTTTTTTCCTCCAAGACTCATGAGAGCCCAAACCTCCATAAGAGCATCAGAGACGAGCCTTTTATACAAGATTCGTTGAGGAAATAACGGGTTCAGGGGTTTGAAAAGGGGCTGGTTGTTTTGTTAGATCATGACTTAACAAAAAATGATGGGGATTTTGGGGGAATCAACGATGGGTTAGTGATCAAGGGGATATGGAAAGTGTGGAGTGTAATTTTGGGGTTATTTGGGTTAAATAGGTTTTTTTGGGTTGAATTCCAGATCTGAAATTAGCGAGAGGGTGTGGGGATTTTGAGGAAACTAGTAATGGATTGATGTCTAGGGGATTGTGGGGAGTGTGGAGGGTGAGTTTGGGGTTGTGGCGTGCCGCCGCCGTGGGGCGATTTCGGCAACTGGTGGTGAGGGAATAGAATTTTAGGGTGGCTGGGAGAGGAAATTGGGGGGGGGATCTCTAGGGTTTGGGGGTAGATATAGGACAGTTATAAGGTAATTGATAGTCAGTTCCGAGCCGTTCAATCAAAGGAGATCAACAGCTAGGATTGAGAAGGGCCGAAACAACGTCGTGTCGGTTAGTGGCTGAGCTGGGTTGGATAAAGGGATTTGGGCTTGGCGGATTGGGAAGGGGAATTGGGTTTCTAAGACCAAATGTGGCCCAATTTCAAAATTAAAACAAAGCCTGCCTATTTTTCTTTGTCTCTTTTTTTTTTTTTGATTTTTTATTTTTCCATGATTTAAACTTACTCAATTAACTAAAAATCCTAAACCAAAGATCTAATTTATAAAAATAAATTAATTGTTTATTTTTAACATAAAAATGATAAATTAACTCAGATTTAAATAAAAGAAACTACTAATTTGTACTAAAGCCTAAAAAATGCAAAAAAGACCAATATTTTTATTTTTGGCTATTAATGAAATTAATTAATAACTTAAACCTAAAATGCAAATATCAACCTAAAAATGCAATGCATGACACTTGAATATTTTATGGATATTTTCTATGTTTTTAAAATATTAAAATGCAACTAAAATGCAAATAATTAAGTAGATATTCCTCAAATAATTGTAGGAGTATTTTGGTTGGGAAAAAATTACGTGCTCACAGCTTCCCTTCTTTGCTCGGAAACACGAAGAGTTTTTTGGCAAAGATAAAGTGAGCGAATACGAGCCATTTTTCCCCGTTTGGATACTCCATGAGAAGCATTTTGAACAGTTTGACAGAATCTTGCTTCCGAGGTTGCCTACATATCCTTGGCTATAAAGGAATCAGGTCAGTGCAGTTCTAGATGTTTTGGTAGCTGGGACTACCGAGAAGCTGTGATTTCACTGCTGCTGCTACTGTTACTGCTTGATGAACTCCTTATTACACCAAAATCAAAATGAAAAGAAGCTAGGCAAGTCTATCAGCTATGAGTTACAAGATTCCTATCTATATGTCTTCAAATTTGATCTTGAAACTTTTGCCGTTCTGCTGCGCATCTTGTATTGTTGACTCCTGCTCTCGAGGCGAGCTCTGTTATTTCTAACTTAAATTGACCCATTCTTCAGGCGGGTTCCTGTTGTTGTTTTGGACTGTGAATTTAACTTTGACAAGAATTCCCTTGTTCTCCAGGTGGATGCTTGCGACTTGACTTAATACTTGAGGGTCCAGGCGATTTGAAGGCTAATCCCATTATCTGGGAGGGTCCTGACACCTAGAAACTGTATCCCATTATCCAGGAGGGTCCTGACAATTTGAAAACTGAATCCCATTATCCATGAGGGTCCTGGCAATTTGAAAACTAAATTCCATTATCCAAGAGGGTCCTGACAACTTCAAACTGTATCCCATTATCCAGGTGGGTCTTGGCAACTTAACTACATCACGTTATCCAGGAGGGTCCTGAAAATTTGAAAACAAAATCACATTATCCAGGAAGGTCCTGACAACTTAACTACATCCCATTATCTAGGAGGGTCCTGACAATTGAAAACGAAATCCCATTTTCCAGGAGGGTCCTAAAAACTTAACTACATTGCATTATCCAGGTGGGTCCTGACAATTGAAAATGAAATCCCATTATCCAGGAGAGTCCTGACAACTTAACCACATCCCATTATCCTAGAGGGTCCTGACAATTTGAAAATGAAATCCTATTATCCAGGAGCGTCCTGACAACTTAAATACATCCCATTATCTAGGAGGGTCCTAAAACTTAAACTAAATCCCATTATCCATGAGGGTCCTGATAATTTAAACTAAATCCCATTATCCAGGTGGGTCCTGATAACTTAAACTAAATCCCACTATCCATGAGGGTCCTGAAAATTTAAACTAAATCCCATTATCCAGGAGGGTCCTGAAATTTAAACTAAATCCCATTATCCAGGAGGGTCCTGATAACTTATACTAAATCCCATTATCCAGGAGGGTCCTGAAACATTATTTAAATCCCATTATCCAGGAGGGTCCTGATAACTTAAACTAAATCCCATTATCCAATATGGTTCTGAAACTTTAAACTAAATCCCATTATCCAGGAGGGTCCTTATAACTTAAACTAAATCCCATTATCCAGGAGGGTCCTGAAACTTTAAACTAAATCCCATTATCCAGGAGGGTCCTGAAACTTAAACTAAATCCCATTATCCAGGAAGGTCCTAAAAACTTGAAATTAAATCCCATTATCAAGGAGGGTCCTAAAAACTTGAAATTAAATCCCATTATCCAAGAGGGTCCTGAAAACTTACGGTTGAACCTATCTGGCACATGCTTTCCTCATGGAGAGTTCATGCAGAACAAACGAAATTTCCTGCCCCTGTTTCAATCAAAGAAAATCTTATCAGTTTGAAAATGTGGTGATTAGTTTGCGAAACTCTTGCTGAAGGTGGCGGCCTTTCCACTACCATGCTTTGTTCCGATTAGCTGCTTTGGGCTAGCAAAGAATTGTTTGACCTTCTGATCGAACCTCAACCACAGAACCCTAAATGACCTGAATAGCTTACACTCAACCTATTATTTGACAACTCTATCTTTCCAATTTTGAACCGTTATACTTCCTCAAAATTCACGAGCCACTTGACCGCTTGAACTCCCATTAAAACTTTATTGCATATTCTGAATCATGACATTTGTGATGTGCTCTGGCCGTACTTTTGCTTTGTGCAATTGAAAGTTGGTAATAGTCTTTGAAATCTTTCTTGCTTGCTTAACAAGGCTACCATTCAGAAAGACTTAGAGAAGTAGACCCAAAAGAAAATGAAATGAAGTGATTTCGAGAATTAGGAATAAAGAAGAAAATTTTGAACAAAGATGACTATTTGAGGAAGAATGGAAAAGAGACGTATCTGAGTGAAGCAGCTGACACCAATGATCATGACATGCATTTCGGGTTAATCAGCCCAGTTTATTCACCCAATCACATTTCAGTTCATGCCCCGTCTTCATACTTTACGATCGGGGATTCCATAATCTAATCTCTCTGCAAAGTCACAAACCTCATTCGGCTTGTAGTACCCTGAAGGGTTTTCACCAGTAAACCTCTCTCATTTGTTCATCTCTCAACTCACCGTCGCCTTACGTTGCCCGCAAGGGTTTTCACCAATAAGACTCTCTTATTTTAATATTCTCTCAACTTTCCATCGCCTTACGGTGCCCGTAAGGGTTTTCACCAATAAGACACTCTCATTTAGTCATTTTTCCTTGTGCCCATGAACAAAAGTGTTATCCATGATTTGAATCATACCTCTATCTCGCTTGACTTGGCATTTTTTAGATATTGATCGAAAGGTCTTTCTTTGGACCGTAGTGTAGGCTTTTGGACGGGGTTAGAAAGAAAAAGGCGGCATGCAAGCTCAAAAATAGTTTTAAATAACAGGGTTCAAAATTACAACTTTTGGAATCAGATCTTTCGTAACACCACAACTTCTGCCCCAGTTTCTTTGAGTCTGGGAAATTTTGGACTTTTATTTTGATGGGACCGAACCTTAGGGCTACCTACATATCCTTAAAAGGAATCAGGTCAAACGTAGTTCAAGACATAGGAGTTGCTTGGTTTTTGTTACTTTTCTTTTGCTTTCTTTTTCTTTTTCTTTTCTTTCTTTTGCTTTACTTTTTCCATTTTTCCCTTTTCTCATTTTTCTTTTATCTTTTTCTTTTTTTATTTATATTTCTAAACTGTACTTTCGATTCCAAAAGAGGGGTATGAAAGAAAATAAATAAGGCTTAAAAGGGGTAACAAAGGATAAAAGTGTTTAGATAGCAGAATAAAATGTCTTCGTCATTCCAATCTTCGAAACATGCCCAATACAAACAACACAATTGAAGACAAACCAAAGAAATCATACATAATATCTCTTGACTGCATCAGAATTGACAGCCATATCTACACATTTGCCTTCTATATCTGTTAAATACAAAGCACCTTTGGGCAACACTCTCGTTACAATGAACGGCCCCTGCTAGTTTGGGGCGAACTTGCCTTTAGCTTCACCCTGATGTGGAAGGATGCATTTCAATACTTGCTGACCCACTTCAAATTTCCGGGGATGCACCTTCTTGTTGTATGCTCTTGCCATTCTCTTTTGATACAATTGACCGTGACATATTGTCGCCAGTCTTTTCTCATCAATCAGGCTTAATTGCGACAATCGGCTTTTGACCCACTCATCATCATCAATTTCAGCTTCAACAACAATTTGAAGGAATGGAATCTCGACTTCCACGGGTATAACTACTTTAGTCCCATATACCAACAAATATGGAGTAGCACCTACTGAAGTGCGAATAGTAGTGCGATAACCCAGCAAAGGAAAAGGCAACTTTTCATGCCATTGCCTAGAACCTTGCACCATCTTTTGAAGTATCTTCTTTATATTCTTGTTAGATGCCTCAACAGCTCCATTTTCCTTGGGGCGATACAGAGTGGAATTTCGATGCATAATCTTGAACTGTTGGCATACCTCATTAATCAGATGGCTGTTGAGTTAGCAGCATTATCCGTGATGATTACCTTGGGGACTCCGAACCAGCAAATGAGATTTGAATGGACAAATTCCACCACTGCCTTCTTGGTCACAGTTTTTAAAGTTGCAGCTTTAACCTACTTGGTGAAGTAATCGATGGCCACCAGAATAAACATGTGAGCGTTCGATGTTGTTGGCTCAATTGGTCCAATGATATCCATGCCCCAAAAAACAATGGGCCAAGGTACGGACATTGTATGCAACTCAGATGGCGGAGAATGAATCGTATCATCGTGTACCTGGCATTGATGACATTTGCGTATAAAGCTGATGCAATCTCGTTCCATGGTGAGCCAATAATAACCTGCTCGAAGAATTTTCTTTGCCAAAACATATCCGCTCATATGCGGCCCGCAAACTCCGGAGTGCACTTCGGCCATGATAGTCGAACCTTGTTTAGCGTCTATGAACCTCAGGAGTCCATGATCTAGAGTTCTTTGTTGAAAAATTACCCCGCTCAAGAAAAATCCACTAGCCAAGCGTCGAATCGTTCTCTTTTGATTACATGTGGCCTGTACCGGATATACCCCTGATTTGATGTACTCCCTGATATCGTGGAACCAAGGTTCACCATCAAGTTCCTCTTCAACCACATTACAATAAGCATGCTGATCACGAACTTGAATATGCAAAGGGTCAACATAAGCCTTATTCGGATGGTGTAACATTGACGCCAGAGTAGCCAAGGCGTCGGCAACCTCATTATGGATCCAATGAATATGCCTAAACTCTACTGATCTGAATCATTGACAAAGATAACGCAAACATTATCAATACGGTACGACTTTAAATCCCGAGTCTCCCATTCTCCCTGAATCTGGTGCACCAACCGATCTGAATCCCTCAAAACCAATACTTCCTAAACGCCCATATCTACAGCTAACCTCAGACCCAGAATGCATGACTCGTACTCAGCCATGTTGTTGGTACAATAAAAGCAAAGCTAGGCTGTTACAGGGTAGTGATTCCCTATTTTAGAAATGAGCACAACCCCTATTCTGACACCTTTCATGTTAGCAGCTCCATCAAAGAAAAGTTTCCAACCTGGCTTTTAGTCCTGCTCAACCTTGTCAATATGTATCACCTCTTCATCAGGAAAATAAGTCTTCAATGGCTCATACTCTTCATCCATCGGGTTCTCGGCCAAGTGATCGGCCAAGGCTTGGGCTTTCATCGCAGTCCGAGTCACAAAGATGAAGTCAAACTCTGTGAGTAAAATCTGCCACTTTGGAAGTCTTCCTATGGACATAGGCTTCTGAAAGATATACTTTAGAGGATCCATGCGAGAAATGAGGTAAGTAGTGTAGGACGACAGATAATGGTTCAACTTTTGTGCCACCCAAGTTAGGGCGCAACATGTCCTTTCAAGGAGAGTATACTTGACCTTATAGGAAGTAAACTTCTTGCTGAGATATTAAATGGCTTGCTCCTTCTTTCCAGTGATGTCGTGTTGACCCAACACATAATCGAATGAATTATCCAGGGCTATCAAATAGAGAATTAAAGGTCTCCCAAGCTCCGGCGGGACCAACACAGGTGGGTTTGACAGGTACCCCTTTATCTTATCAAATGCCTCCTGACTCTCGTCAGTCCATTTGACTAGGGCATCCTTCTTTAGCAACTTAAAGATGGGCTCACAAGTTGTCTTGAGTTGAGCGATAAACCTACTGATGTAGTTTAATTGCCCGAGCAAACTCATCACCTCAGTCTTATTCTTTGGCGGTGGCAATTCTTGGATGGCTTTTATCTTTGACGGATCCAACTCAATACCTCTTCGACTGACTATGAATCCCAATAGTTTTCCAGAAGAGACACCAAATACATATTTTGCAGGGTTGAGCTTGAGGTTGTACCTATGGAGCTTTTAGAAAAACTTTCTCATGTCTCCGACATGGTCGGATTGCTTTCTTGGCTTTATGATCACATCATCTACATAAACCTCAATCTCCTTGTGTATTATGTCATGAAATACGGTAGTCATAGGCCTCATATAAGTTGCCCCAGCATTTTTCAAACCAAACAGCATTACCCGGTAGCAATATGTTCACCATGGCGTGATGAACGCTGTCTTTTCTGCATCTTCCTCATCCATCAAGATCTGGTGATATCCTGCATAGCAATCCACAAAAGACCCGATCTCATGCTTGGCACAGTTATCAATAAAAATGTGGATATTTGGCAATGGGAAGTTATCCTTTAGACTTTCTTTGTTGAGATCGCGGTAATCAATGCACACCCTGGTCTTACCATCCTTCTTTGGTACTGGCACAACATTAGCTAACCAAGTGAGGTATCGCATGACTCGAATGACCTTTGTATCCAACTATTTTGTAATTTCTTCCTTGATTTTCACACTCATGTCAGTCTTGAACTTCCTTAGCTTCTGTTTGACAGGAAGGAATGTCGGATCAGTAAGAAATTTGTGAACTACCAAGTCAGTGCTCAAACTCGGTATGTCATCATACGACCATGCAAAAATATCTTTATATTCAAACAGTGCTTTGATTATTTCTTCCTTGATTTTGGTTCCACGTGTACACTTATCTTGGTTTCTCTAACATTATTTGGATCTCCTAAATTGATCGCTTCAGTTTCATTCAAATTAGGCTTGGGTTTCTCTTTAAAGTGATTTAGTTCTTTACTAATTTCCTCAAATGCCACTTCTTCATCATATTTTGTTTCATCATTTCACTCTACTTCTTGGATTATTATTTCAAAGTTAGATTGGCTTTTAAGACATAGACAAAATTTCTCATGCATGTCATGTCATTGAAACCAGCAGAAAAAGAACTGTACAAAGAAAGACAAAAATGACACTATCAGGAGTAATGGAAAAAGGGAAACTGCATTCCATTTAAAATAAAGGATAGAAGGATTTGTACATCAAAATAAGCAAAAAATAAAAATCTAGATTACAACCCCGGAATAATCTAGATAACAGAAAGGAAAACAAAGAAAACTACCAAAACTCCTTCCGAGTAGGGAGAGGAGTAGCCTTCAAATTGTTAAGCTTCACTTTTGTCCCAATAAACTACACATCTGCTTTGCTGGAACCTTTCCCAATTTCTACCATGTTCATGTCATCAAATAGACTCTGGAACATTTTAATCAGCTCTTTATCAAGTCGACCAGAGGCTTTGGGACTACTGACGCTCGGCGCTTCACGACCCCTGGCTTGACGAAGGACTTGGAGAGGCGTGGGATAGGCTTACGGAGTGACCATGCCTTCTTTTTCAACCTTTTAGCCCTCTTCAATTCCTCTCTGTGGGCTCGAATCGCAGACCAAGCGTACCTAGATTTTCACGTATAGACACTGGCTGCACGATACCTTGTAAAGATGCGCCCAGACCTTTGTCCGGCACAAAACAATTCTTCAGCATTTCAGTTGCTACCATAACGGATGCGGAGTCTAACTTTGGACTTGGAATGCACTCCCTCTTCGGAATCTTCTCAACTGACACTGTTTCGAAAGCTTGGTAGACCCAAGGCCCTTTGTAATCTTTGGCTTCAAGAAACGGGATGGATATATCATTGTAAGCACATAAGTTCTCGTCACCATGCACGATGATTTCCTGTCTGTCCCACTCGAACTTTACCATTTGGTGCAGGGAAGACGGAACTGCCTTGGCAATATGTATCTAGGGCCTGCCCAATATCAAATTGTAGGAGACGGCCACATCTAGTACTTGGAACTCCATATTAAATTCAATTGGTCCTATTGTCAGTTCGAGCGCGATATCGCCAATAGAATATTTTCCCCCTCCGTCAAAACCTCGAACACATATATTGTTCTTGTGGATCCTTTCAGTATCAGTTTTTAATTTTTGCAGAGTTAAGAGGGGGAAAATGTTTGCACTAGAACCATTATCCACTAGTACCCTCGAGACCACAGAATCCTCGCATTTCAGTGTGAGATAAAGAGCTCAATTGGGTTCTGTACCCTCCAAAGGAAGCTCGTCATCCGAGAAAGTGATCATGTTTGCCTCAAATATCTTGTTAGCAATCTTATCCAAATGGTTCACCGTGATCTTATTAGGGACATGAGCCTCATTCAAAATCTTCATGAGGGCCCAGCGGTGCTCGTCTGAATGTATCAACAATGATAGAAGAGAAATCTGAGTGGGTGTCTTCCTAAACTGTTCCACGATAGAGTAGTCCTGCACCTTCATTTTCCTCAAGAATTCTTCCGCATTCTCTTCGGTAACTTGCTTCTTTATAGGGATTGGGTTATCTTTGAGTGGCTTAGCTTTCCTTAATTCCTCTAGGGTAAAGCATCTCCCTGAACGATTCAACCCCCGGGTTTCATTAACGTCCTCTTCCACTTCTTTCCCTTTATAAGTTACTATCACTTGCTTGTAATTGCAATGAACGACCTTGGTGTTATCTATCGGCAGCTAGGTCACAGGTTTAATAATAACAGGGGCAATGCGAGCCCCTTCCACGATTATGATAGGCTTACTTCCTAACCCAGCATGACCATCTTCGGCTTTCCTTTCTTTGCTTCAACATCATCTGGGAACCCCTTCACGACTGCCACATGCGGCTTAACATTGGGCGTGCTTAGCTTGTCTGTCAGCCCTTCAACTATCGAAGATGTTGCTTTTGTAACAACTGGAGTTTTGACTTAATTGCTTTCACTGACACGGATCTTCATGATAGACTTTGAAGTCTTCTTGGGCTCCCCATCCTTATGCACTATCTCAATCATGTGCGTTTCGGCATGGGCTGACAATGGATTTTGGTTGATGTTTTGTGCTTCCGGGCTTTGGACCATAATTTTGTTTGTATCGATAAGCTCTTAGATGGCGCTCTTCAAATGCCAACACTTTTCTGTGTCGTGCCCCGGGGCATCAGAACAATATGCACATCGGAGGGAATAATCCAGGTTCTTTGGAGGGGGATTTGGTAACTTTGACTCAATCGGCCTTAGAACGTCCAACTTCCTCAACCTCTGAAACAAACTGGTATAAAACTCTCCAAGCGGGGTGAAAATTTGCTTCCGTTGTTGCCATTCCTTTTTGTACTCCATCCTGGGTCAAAAGCTTGCACCAGTAGGGTTTCGGTATGCTTGTAGAGGTGGATAAGGATTTTGTGGAGCTGGGGCACGCCATTGCGGGTAAGGAGGGGGTTGAGCATATGACTGTGCGTGGTAGACGTTGTATTGGAGTGATCGGACTGAATATTGAGAGTCTTACGATGGGAAGTAGTGTTGGGGTGGATTATATGGAGCTTGGGTGTAGGTTTAAGGGTGGGGTCGAGGCTGGGTGTAATGGTGCAGTGAGCCTCTTGGGCCATGCCACGATCCTGAGACGACCATACCAACATCTTCTTTCTTTTTTTTCTTTGACACGCCCTCGGTGCCATTCTGGATCGTGTGTGTGGTTGCTTTAATGGCGGAGTAACTCATGATCTTGCTTGATTTGACCCCTTCCTCTACCATTCCTCCCATTTTTACCACTTTATTTGAAAGACTTACCTGTGGCATAGATTAGATAACCGAAATAAGTAGACTCCAAGGCCTGAAGATAGTACTCCACCATTTCATTTTCCTCCATTGGAGGGTTGACTCGTGCCGCCTATTTTCTCCACCAAAAACCATACTCCCTGAAACTCTCACTGGCATTTTTCTCTATCTTAGTCAAGGATAGGCGATCAGGGACAATTTCTACATTGTACTGGAAATGCCGAGCGAAAGCCTAAGCCAAGTCATCCTAAGTGTACCACCTGTTGTTGTCCTGGCGGGTGTACCACTCCAACGCTGCACCACTCAAACTTTAACTAAAATATGCCATCAACAATTCATTTTTCCCACCAACACCCCTCATTTTGCTGCAAAATCTTCTTAAGTTGGCCACGGGGTCACCATGCCCGTCGTACAAGTCAAACTTGGACATTTTGAACTCGGCAGGTAGTTGGAAATTGGGAAACAAGAATAGATCTTTATAATCCACACTCACTTGGCCTCCAAACCCTTGCATATTTCTCGGCGACTGCTCCAAACTCTTTAGCTTCCTAAATATCTCCTCCTGCTCCGCGTTCTTGGGTGATATCTGAGTTTCGATAGGAAGTTCAAAGTGAGAAGTGCAGTACTAATGATCCGAGACTTTGAAAGTGGGATCTGGAGCATAGTATTGGTTATTTTGGGCTTGGAATGCCGGCTCACTAGAAGATCGATGGAGGGTAGCTCGCGGAGGGGCTACAAAGACAGGGGTAGGTGGTGGAGTAGGGTATGTGGTTGCTTTGGCCGGGGGATCTTGGACAGTTTAGGTTGAGGTGTCGGGATAGTGGTGGTAAGGGGTAAAGCCTAGTGCATGCTACAGGGACAGATCAACAATAGTGGGATCTTGGGATTGTGATAGTGGTGGGATGAAAGTAGGGTTTTTTGTATAGTTGGAAGGGTATGACGGTGGAGGATGCCCCCTGATCCATGCTTGACACATTTCGGCCATTTGGTGCTTCAGCCTATGTACCTCTTCTTTCAAACCAGACTCGGATTCCACCATCTCTCTCGGTGGGTTAACAACACTTGCGTCTAATTCTTTGCTAGCCATGATCACCTTGTGTTTCGACCTGGTATTATATGGGTGGCTTGCCAGAATGCCAAACAAACTAACCACCTTAATGTACTCAATAGAAACAACAAACTTGTTAGTGTTTAAGAGTTTAAC
This sequence comes from Nicotiana attenuata, assembly GCF_001879085.1. Taxonomy (NCBI): domain Eukaryota; kingdom Viridiplantae; phylum Streptophyta; class Magnoliopsida; order Solanales; family Solanaceae; genus Nicotiana; species Nicotiana attenuata. The sequence continues at coordinate 392,162 of NW_017670672.1, forward strand.
AAATAGGCAATCGCACGTATGGGATGCATGCACCTAAACATTTATTTTCTTCTAACGTGTATTTGAACGGTTTCATGCTTCATCCCAGCCTTAACTAACTCTTTTCACTTTGCAATTTCTTTTCTTTCACTCCTGCCTTTCATTAATTACTATTGATTTTCTCACTTGGTTCTTGTCGGTCCCTTTTTATTTTTTGCACTCTGTTTTGTTCTCTTATTTTGCCACCTTTTCTTTCCTCTCTTTTCATTCTATGGTTATGATCGAATCCTATGGGGATTGCCTACATATCATCACGGCATGAATCAAATCATTGCGTAGTTCAAGGGATGAATGCGAAAGAAAAGAAAAGAAAATTTTTGGGTTTTTCAATATTTCATAAAACCTCTTTTTTTATTACAAGGACTCTGACATACAGACATAGAAAAATAGAAAAACAGCAACAGACCTAGAAGAAAACTAACAGACTCGAAAAAAATTAAATACAGACTCAAAACATAACAGCAAATCAGGAATACATGAGGACCTCCAACACTACTCCAGGAGCCCGCGGGACATCAGTCGAACTCGACGCAGGCCTATGGGAAATATCTTCTTGGAGACGGTCTAGGTCATCCATCACCTAATGGACAAAAGTCATCACTGCAGCAAAGAACATGGACCTGGTCATATCCTCGCATTCATTGACCTTCATCATGATATAATCAACGATCTCTTTAATCCTCTCTCTGATGACGCTTTTTTCTTGGAGTAAGCGCCCAATTTGCTGAGACCTGGCCTCCAAAACTTTTGTGGCAGTATGGTTTTGCTCTTGCAACTACCGCATGTCCTCTTCCAGTCGTGACATCAATGCATAGCTATGCTCTCTTTCTGCTTTGAAGTTCTTCGCTTGCTGGGCCATTTCATTTTCAAAGGTATTCAGCTTTTTCTTCAGGCCCGTGACTCCTTTGTCACACTTTTCCTTCAACTGCTGAACGAACCTCGCCCGTTCTTCTACATTCCTGGCCAACTTTTCCCAGGCTTTTGCCAATTCATCCTCGGCCTTTTCCAAGTCAGCCCCATAATCACACACTTTTCTTCTAAGACTGTGGATGAGTTTTTCATCTTTTTCGCTTATGGCCGGGTTTTCAGTTGCTATTTTCATCTTTTGGATCTGAGCTCGGATGGCTTCATTTTCTCGGGCCAACCTTTTCTTTTCCCCCTCATCTGCAGCGGCTTGTGAACCACTATCAAATTTAATATCTCTTATTTGCCCTTCTAATTTGCTTATGGTAGCCCTGTATTCATTCTTGTTGGTTAACCAAGCCCAATGTTCTTGTGATGCGTCAACAAATTCTTGGATGCGGGGCCTTTTGGTTGGCCTTTCAGATTCATCATTTGCCGCGACTCTCTTCCATACCAAGTAAGATAGCCAGGTAAAGCCTCACTTCTAGATAAATCGCGTACCCAGGTGTTTTCCGCCAAATACTGGCATTCACTCCAGATCTGGCGAACCATTGCTTCAGGAAATTGGCCATCAGAGCGGACTTCAATTACATGAATACTAAGATCGTCGTCTTTGGGGACTATCTGGCATCTTCCCAGTTGTCTCAAAACCCGGTATGGGGCATAGGGTTAGATGCTTCTGAGACCCATTAGGAGGAAGTAAGAACCGGTGGCAGGCATGTACACAATCTCATCAATGGGAAGCCAACCCAAAGTCCACTCTATTTGATCCGCAGTTATAGACTGGAGACGGGATATCCAATCTTTGACCCCTTCTGGTATTTTGAATCCAGTCACCATTGTACCATACTCCTCGATGCAGCTTTTTCCCGTAGACCCGTAGTTCAAGTATCGGGGACGGTGAAAAAGGTGTTAGATCCTCATTGTAAGAACAAATTTCACCCCTCAAAAAACTCTACTCCGATTTTACAGGCTGTGAGAGCTCGAAATATATTTGATACGATCATGGGTGCAAGGGTGCTCTTGGCATTGGTAGTCAAAACATTGACGACTCCAGCTACACCTAAATCAATATTCCCATCCTTCCTTGGAAACACTAAGACATCTAAGAATGCCACCATGAAAGCGAAGCATCTGTGCTCTTCCCACTTTGATTGGTTTCCTTTACTGCAGAGTCCATTTTCTGGGTCTTCAAATCCTCTTAATTGCCTATACCGCTGGTATATAAAGTGTAGAGTGGAAAATCCACCCGCCAAATCTACATACTGGACCTGCCTGCTTATTTTCAATAGGTCCAGAAACTTGTGGGGAGTAACTGCCCATGGAGCTATCAAGTATTTGTGTCTTAAACCCTCTGTACTCCCAGCATAACCTGCCATTTCCTCCAAGGTAGGTGTAAGCTCAAAAATCCGAGAAACGCAGAACGTTGTGAGTTGGGTCCCAGAATATTACTAATTCCTCTATTACATCACTCATATGCTTAATCTTCAATAATCCGGTGAGTTCCCTCAGGTAGTGGTTGACCATGTCTCGTCCCTGTTCACCCAAATCTTCCCACCACATGTGGAGTGACAACGAAATCTGAGTCATAACCTTCATCGATAAATTCTAAACCGTGCTCATTCTGCACATTTAGACTAGGGTGATTGGATTATAACATGTGAGTTTTATTTAAAAACTGATAAAAAGGTTTATTTTTGCAAAAATTCAAATCAAAATAAATCATGGCTACTTTTGTAGATACGGCCCTTCGGCACTTCAGAAGGAAAGATTTTAGGGTTGTGTTTGCTAGGTGGCCAAAAATTGACAAAGGAACCGTCGGTGACTATTTTTGCAAAAACGGCCTTCCGGTGTCCCGTTGGGACATTTATGGCTATTTGGAAAAAAACGGCATCACCCACTTCATTTATGACAAAAAATGACGACATTTCATATTTTTGGTTATTTTTCAAAAGTGGGGCTGGACCCGATGAGGGTTGCCTACGTATCCCACATCCGGTGAGAATCAAACCTGTGTATTTCGGTCATTTTTGACGCAACAAGAAAGTATGACTCATTTTGGAATGAACCTTCCCTTTTTTTTCAAAATTTCAACAGAGCTTCAAGATATTTTAAAGACCATTTTTGGAAACAGATGATTTTCTCTCTCCTACCTCAATCTTGGTTTTCCTTTGATTTTCTTCCCTAATCTAAAAGTCGGTCAACATGCAAGCCGAAATAAATAAATGCACAAATAGCACGTAAAAAAGCATCAAGACGGTCTTTTAATTTCGGGTACACCTGTCCTAGACGAACCCAACCCTTGTGTTGAGTCCCCTAAGTCAGATGCACGTGATGCAAACTAGAGTTCCTACTAGGGATCCAGCATGAGGCTATGTTATTCTAGGTTTAAATCCTGGGTGTATTGTTCTAGATCTTGCTTACCCGAGCGGACAACTCGAGCCGGGGGAGGGGGGGAGGGGGGCAACGTACCAGTAACAAAAAGGCCATCCGGCTTTGTAACTAATCTGATCCTCCTTCTAAATTAGGGTATAACTCTAACAAAAAAGAAGTCAAGCCAGCGTGCACTTCCCATAAGAACTAGAAGACTTAGAGAGAAGAAGGGTTTCGTAACAATTTATATACAGTTCAAATAATATCAAAGGGGTAAAAGCGGCAATTAGCACATTAGGCTCAAACATGTAATAAAAATCAGATAATAAATAATAGACAAGTATAAAAGTTATTTTATGCTCGAATTCTTGAACCCTGAACCAGAGATCCTGGGTTCGATCCCCAGTAGAGTCGCCAGAGCTTTCACACCTCTTTTTTCCTACAAGGGGATAAGGAGTTTTTCCAATTTAAGTGACAATAATCGGAACGGGATTATTTATATTCAAATTCAGAGTCACCACTTGGGAAATTTATGGTGTTCCGGTTTAAAATACCGATTCGAGGAAGTTTTGACTCTGTTTTACAGTCCGCGAAACACAAAAATCTGGGTAAGGAATTCTGCCAACCCGAGAGAAGGTGTTAGGCATTCCCGGGTTCTGTGATTTTTGCACGGTCGCTCAACTATTATTAATTGACCTAAATATCTTATTAATAACATATTTAGAGCCTATTGTGCATTTTTAACCTTTTAGGAAATCGCTTTTAATTATTTATGGAATTATTTCTGGAACAAGTTACGATTGTCGTACACTTGTTTGTTTTGTACACATTGCGAATCCTGTCACGGGAACCGTACCCACGATCTACAACATGTTTAATTTATTAAAGGTTCGAAGTTGTGGTCAGGTCACATGAAATGTGCACCTTGGATTTGGGAATTACATATTACAACTACGTCGCGAGAATCGTACCCGTAGTTATGATGATTTATTATGATGCGCCTAAAGCAAACTACAAATGTTCATGGTTATGCTTAAGACTAATTTGAAATTTGTTGTAAGGCCACGAATTATAAATACAGCATTGGAAAGACATATATGCTTTTAGCTATTCTGAAAAGATGAGCCAGCAGCAGGTCCATTACGTTATTTGATCAAAAACCTTTAAAGAACAATATCGCTGATGTTGATTGGGCTCGAAATTGAGCCCAGAAGTGGAAAAAGACCCAGAGACCATGCTAGGTCTGATTTGGACCAGGTTGTCTCATTTGGGCTAACGCCAGGCCTAACCATTTTTAACAGGAATGCCTTTAATATGCTAAGGCCCTAACCGAAGTTCAATCTCTTGAAATACACAAATAACAAAACACTATATTAAATTCTGGAAATCAGATATGTTGAATAACCATATTATGAACTTTAATTTATTAACATGCCATTAGTAACAGTGATATTAGCTTGAACTACTATAAACTACTAATTAATCACGTTAACATCAGATGTATAATCACTTTATCAATACTGGAATCCTATGATAACAAATCTGACAATCGTTTAGCAATTGAACCATGAGATTCTTTTTGAAAGTGTATGAACTTGGACCTCAAACTTAAAAAGATGCACCATGGACAGCATACTAATCAACACACCCTTTTAATGAACTAACAAAAATAAGCTAATGACACTATACAATCATCCTGAACTTTCAAACAAACAACATACGAAAGATGAACAATTTAAAAACATTCGACATTGAATATCCCAACTAAATTATTGACTAACACAACAGATTCAACACACTTAAGTAACATCTAAAAAGGAAGAAGTTAAAAAGTTAAATCGCTTGAAAGAACATAAAAAAATTGAAATTCAACATTGAATATTGCCTTCATATCAGAAGTGCATCCTTCAAAAAACATGCTTGCACTCCATTTGTCATTCAAAGTTCAAGAAGTACCTGAATACAAATAGTGAATGAGTTAAGAAAATGTCTCTGAAATCAGGAAGTAACAGCAACAAAATAGCAGGAAAATGGCTGAGGGATATCTTAAAAAGGCTAGCAATTGAAACTAAAGGACTATGTACTCCAAAAAAACTAGAAATCCAATTGATCTTTAGAGCTAAGGAAAATAGGATTTTCAGAGGGTTTTTAGGGTCTGAATTTTTTATTTTTTTTTGAGTAAGGGGAGGGTCCTATATATCTAAGGAAATATGACATGTGCCTTAAAGATAGGGGAATCATTCCCTTCAAAATAACCCTAAAAATCAGGAAAAAGCATCTTTTCTTAACAGAAAATGGATAGCTAGACAATTCTATTTAATTTCAGCAATTTTCAATTATCAATTAGCGTCAGCTGTCCACACTCTAGAAGCTTCTAGATGCCCTATCTGAAACCCTTATTTTCCTTTTCCAAATAACCCCCCTGAGCTTCCCCTTTACCA
>NW_017670672.1:397937-405123 GCF_001879085.1 Nicotiana attenuata
AATAAACCCCCCCCTGAACGACCTTCCCCCTTTAACCCCCTACCCCCCCCCCCCTCCCCTACCCAAAAAAAATTCAATCGATGCTAATAGAGCACCAATGAACGAAAACCATACTGACTAACGCTCAAAAACCTGCTTTATAACTAATTAGGCAATTAAGTAGACCACTAACAAATGATTAAAAAACAACAACATAGCTAAATACTGTGATAATAAAACGATTTAAAGAATTAAACTAAGTAGGAAGGAATTAAACAAAATTAATAAGCCTAAATAAAACCTAATCAAACAACTAGAAGATTGGAACAGTGATGACTCTGAAACAAGAACAAGCAAATTAACGAACCCTAAAAAAGAATGAAACTACTGACTCGAACATGAAACACAAAGAGGATAGTGGTGAAATTACCATTTATGAATGAAAGGAACATGCGAGATAGCTTGGTGCCCTACTCCACTCTAATTGACCACTCAAGGGTTTTTTCCTCCAAGGAATCCGGCCTTGCATGGAGTTCTGGCCGGATTTTCTTGGAAGAAAAGACTCATGAGAGCCCAAACCTCCATGAGAGCATCAGAGACGAGCCTTTTATTCAAGATTGGCTGAGGAAATAACGGGTTCAAGGGTTTGAAAAAGGGTAGGTTGTTTTCTTAAATTTGGAATTAGCGAAAAATGATGGGGATTTTGGGGGAATCAATGATGGGTTAGTGATCAAGGGGATATGGGAAGTGTGGAGTGTAATTTTGGGGTTATTTGGGCAACATAGGTTATTTTTGGTTGAATTCCAAATATGAAATTAGCGAGAGGGTGTGGGGATTTTGAGGAAAGTAGTAATGGATTGATGTTTAGGGGATTGTGAGGAGTATGGAGGGTGAGTTTGGGGTTGTTTGGTGGTGGGATGCCGCCATGGGCGATATCCGGTGGGCGGCGGCTGGTGGTGAAGGAATGGAATTTTAGGGCCGCGAGGGTTAGGATCTTAGGGAGATGGAGAGGAGATGGGGGTGTCTCTAGGGTTTGGGGGTAGATTTAGGACAGTTATATGGTAATTGATAGTCAGTTTCGAGCCATTCGATGAAAGGAGATCAACGGCTAGGACTGGGAGGGGCCGAAACGACATCGTTTGGGTTAGTGGCTGAGCTGGGTGGGGTATAGGAATTTGTGCTTGGCGGATTGGAAAGGGGAATTGGGCTTTTGATACCAAATGTGGCCCAATTTCCAAATTAAAACAAGAGATTTTTTCAGTCCTATACACTATTGGAAACTTTATTACCCTAAATGTTCATGTTTAGTAAATTACCCTACCTACACAAGTTTTGTTTATAAAATATATATATTCCACCTTAAATGGCTCCCAATCCATTATTAGTGCCTTCAATTAAGGGATTTAGAGGAAAAGAAAATAAAATAATATTTTCATGAACGAATGGCCGGCACGTCAAAATAAATTACTTGTACAAATCATGCTCTCTACGTACATTATAACCAATTGCACATTATTATCTCTTTTTTAGTGTTAAGAGTGATAACTACTTATTTGTTCCTTCTTTTTAAATGTTATTTTCTATATTTACATTCGTCCCTTCGATCCTTATTATCTCTAGTAAAGTAGAATATGAAATCTTAAACTCTTTTGTTATCAATTAGCATAATAACTTTTAGAAAAGAAACAAATATAGCAATTCCTTATCGAATACTCAACCTTAATTTATCATTATAAAGACTAATCTTCTTAACTTATACGATACCACGAGGTTAATCGTGGAAGACTTATAGTGGCTTGTGGACTAATGAAAAATCAAAGTCCCTATTCGCTGGTCATAATCAATCCACTTTAATCAACTAAAACTCCAACTAATCCACTTTAATCAACATATTGTATGTCGACGAAGACATATTTGCCAAAGCCTCTCCACCTCCCAGTTATATACAACTACAATATGATACCACTTAAATATAATTTTTATACAATATGTCTTTTGTATATTTTGTATCTAATTTATACACAGTAAAAATAAATTTCATACAACTAATTATATATTATACAATTTATCTACAAATTTCACACATTATTTCTACCCAGTTAAATACAACTACAATAACATACAACTTAAATACAAATTTTATACAATGTGTCTTTTGTATATTTTGTATCTAATTTATACATAGTAAGAATAAATTAAACTAAAACTTATCTATAATTTTCATATATTATTTCTACTCAGTTATATACAACTACAATATCATAAAACTTAAATATAATTTTTATACAATGTTGTTCAACTTTCATACAATAGTTAAAAAAATAAATGAAAAATATATAAACAACATAATATAATTTTTCAATAATTTTCTACAATTTTACTATAATTTCTGCAGTATAATGTATGTCATGTCTTCTTCTTCTTCATCTTCGAGCTTCAATCTGAAATTCAGCCAAAACCAAGTCTAATCTTCACCAAAACCCCTCAAAATTGAGATATAAACTTCAAACCTTATTCCCAATTATTTGCAACAACACCCAATCCAAACAAATTATGATTTTTGAAAACCCAAATTCGAATTCAAAGCTTTAAAGCTTTTTAATGGCTGTCAATGGTGGAATTACTGCTCTCTTTTCTTTTGCTTTACATTACTGAAATTTGGGATTGAGAGATAGAGAGAGACATAGAAAGAACTCTCAATTCTTTGAAACAACATCCAATCCAAACAAACACTATTTTTTGAAACCCAAATTCGAATTCAAAGCTTTAAAGCTTTTTAATGGTTGTCAGTTGTTGAATTGCTGCTCTCTTTTGAAGGATACGTGGGGAGAGGGGTGGGATGTGGAGATAGAAACTGTGACGACCCGACCAGTCGTCTCATGAGTTACCGTTCCGTTTTCCCCATTTCTGCTTCTTTATGCTTCGTTATCCGTGTTTTATGTGGTCGAGTTGATTGGTTTGTGGTTGGAGTGGAATTGGTAAGGAAATGAGACACTTAGTCTCTTTTAAGAAGGCTTAAGTTGGAAAAGTCAACCGGATGTTGACTTACGTGTTAGAGGGCTTGGATGTGAGTTCTGATGGTTCGTTTAGCTTCGGGCAGTGATTTGTGACTTAGGAGTGTGATCGGAAGTGGTTTTGGATGTCCGGTGTAGAATTAGGCTTGAATTGGCAAAGTTAGTATTTTGGCAAATTCTGGTTGATAGGTGAGATTTTGATCCGAGGGTCGGAATGGGATTCCGAGAGTTGTTGTAGCTTCGTTGTGTGATTTGGGATGTGTGTGCAAAATTTCAGGTCATTTGGATGTGGTTTGGTTGGGTTTTTTATCAAAAGTGTGTTTCAGAAGTTTTTAGAAAACTTAGGCTTGAATTGGATGTGAATTGATAGATTTTGTGTTGTTTGTGGTGTTTTGATGATTGGAACAAGTTTGAATGAGGTATTAGGATGTGTTGGTGCTTCTGGTTGAGGTCCCGGGGACCTCTGAGTGGTTTCGGATGGCTAACGGGATGAGTTTTGGACTTGTGCAATTGCAGATTTTTTTGCTGCTTCTGGTCTTCTCGCACCTGCGGTTTGGGGACCGCAGGTGCGGTATCGCAGATGCGTGACTTGGACCACAGAAGCGGAAAGGCTGAGGAAGGCTTGGAACCGCAGATGCAGAAGAAGGGTCGCACCTGCGGAGCCGCAGATGCGGCTATTGGACCGCAGATGCGGTTAGGCGGGATTTAAGTGAATTCCGCAGATGCAGAGAAATGACCGCAGAAGCGGGTAAATTGACCGCAGATGGGGTTATGACTGGGTAGAAGGTATAAATGGTTCTTCTTCGCGATTTTTGAAGGGTTTATTCATTTTTAACGTTGGACTTAAAGCTTTTGGGCGATTTTGAAGGGAGATTTCAAGGGAACTTCGATAAGGTTGGGTTTTTGGACCTAAAACACAATTCTATGGTGATATTTCATGAATTAGGACTGAAAATTAAGGAATTTATGGACCAAAAATGGAGGTTTAGGGCTTGAGATTAAGAGAGTCTAAATTGGATAATTGAAGGGTCAATTGAACTCCGATTCTTGTGTTTTTGATATGTATGAACTCGTGGGGAGATAAGGAATCTAATGATGTGAAAATTTCTGTAACGACCCGACCGGTCGTTTTGAGCTTTTGCGCTTTGATCGCTAGTTCTCGGGCGTGACTTGCCCCACGTTATGTATTGCAACTGATATAGATTGTTGGTTTTGGTTTTCAGGAAAAATTGGAATGACTTTGAAAGAAACAGTTCAGTTGAAAGCTTCGAATTTGAAAGGTTTGACCAAGAGTTGACTTATTCGTATATGATCTCGGATCGGAGTTTTTATGATTTGGTTAGCTTCGTTAGATGATTTGTGACTTAGGAGTGTGATCGGAATTGATTTTGGAGGTCCGGTGTAGAATTAGGCTTGAATTGGCGAAGTTAGTATTTTGGCGAATTCCGGTTGATAGGTGAGATTTTGATCCGAGGGTCGGAATAGAACTCCGAGAGCTACTATAGCTTCGTTAGGTGATTTTGGATGTGTGTGCAAAATTTCAGGCTATTCGGAGGTGATTTGGTTGGATTTTTGATCGAATGCGTGTTTGAGAAGTTTTTGAAGAAACTTAGGCTTGAATTCGATGTAATTTGATAATTTTGGTGTTAGTTGAGGTGTTTTGATGATTGGAGCAAGTTTGAATAATGTTTTAAGATGTGTTGATACTTTTGGTTGAGGTCCCGGGGACCTCGGGGTGATTTCGGATGGCCATCGGGATGAATTTGGACTTGCAGCATTGCTGATAATGGCTGGTATCTGGTATTTCCGCATCTACAGAAAGGGGGCCGCAGATGCGGTAGGAAAGGCGCAGGTGCAGAAATGGAACCATGGAAGGGCTTCCGCAGAAGCGGATGGAGGCCCGCATATGCGGCGCCCGTAGAAGAGGGTATGGACCGCAGAAGCGGTCCTGGGCGCAATAGAGTATATCCGCAGAAGCGGTAAAGATGCCGCAAAAGCGGAAGTGACTGGGAAGAGGTATTTAATTTCTTCTTCACGAATTTTTGAAAGAGATAGACATTTCACTTCGAACTTGGAACATTGTGGGCGATTTTGAAGAGGGATTTCAAGGGGTTTTGATCAGGTATGGATTCATGGACTTAAAACATGATTTTATGGTGTAAATACATGGATTAGAGCTGGAAAATTAAGGAAATCCGATGATGTTAATTTTCTGATTTTTCGAGAAGTGGGCCACCGGGGCTCGGGTTATTGTAATTTCGGGTTTTGTGCCCGTTATTGTTTGGTTTCGCTTGGGGTTTGTTCCCTTATCATATTGTGACGTATTCGCTCTGGTTTTGGATTGATTCGATGCGCGTGGAGGCCGATTTGAAGGGCAAAGGTGTCGCGAGCTAGAGATTTCGCCGGTTCGAGGTAAGTAATGATTGTAAATATTGTCCTGAGGGTTTGAAACCCCGGATTACACATTGTTGTGTTGAGGTGACTTGCATGCTGGATGACGAGCGTGGGATAGAGCACCGCTGGGGATTGTGACCTAGTCCATCCCGAAAGAGTACTTTAATGCGCATTTGATAGTTAACTGTCCGATATTATTGTGGTTTGGGTTGTATGCCATGTTTGGGGCCTTGTGTCGACCTGTTGAGACCCTTAGGGGCATTTTTACTATTTTTCCTCACTGTATGTATTGATAGCATATCCTCAGTCATGTTTTACCGGCTTATTGTTTGAAAAATCTGGTTTTATCACCATATTTCTTAAAAATGTAAAAGAGTGTTTGGGTTAAGTTCCCTGTTTTACTAATGGTCCAAGTGACCGGGAGTTGATGACTGAGATAGACCGAGGGTCTAATTTTGAAGTTGATGACTGAGATAGAGTGAGAGTCTGATGGTGAGGCTAATGACTGAGAGAGGTCGAGGGCCTGGCTGTGAGGATTATATATATATGGATCGCGCTGCACGCCGCAGCAAGTTTTATATATATATATATATATATATATATGGATCAGACTGCACGCCGCAGTAGTAGATTTATATGGATCGGGCTGCACGCCGCAGCAGTATATTTATAAATATCAGGCTGCATGCCGCAGCAGTATACTTATATGGATCGGGCTGCACGCCGCAGCAATATTGCGCTTGGGCTGTAGGAGCCCCTCCAAAGTCTGCACCCCCACAGTGAGCGCGGGTACCCATATGGATCGGGCTACACGCCGTAGCGATGGATCGGGCTGCACGCCGCAGCGATATATGAATCGGGCTGAACGCCGCAACGGTTATTATATATATATGGATCGGGCTGTATGCCGCAGCGGTTACTATATAGTACCTATTGAGCGTGAGTGCTGAGTGTGAGCACTGATTGGTTAAGAGTTGAGTCACGAGTGGCAGAGAGGCTAGCCCGAGGGGCGATAACTAGATACATGCAAATGAGTGATGTTTGCTTGAGAGGCCTGTTTATGAACTTGTTGATTTCACCCCTTTTTTTAGTGAGTTTCTATCGAATATGTTGGTTTATTGACTGTTTTCACTCTTCTTTATACTGAGCCTCTGTCGGAAAGTTGAACAAATGTTTTCAAAACAACCGTTATTTTAATTGGGGTTTATGAGATGTTTAAAAACTAATCACTGATTTGGCATTTGGTTATTTCCACCAAGATTTTTCGGTTATGAAGTGTTTATGAATATTATTTTTCCCGAGGGGCTGTTTTACGAACTATGCTTTGTCCGAGGGGCTGATTATGACTTTAATCGCTATTATTCATTTAAATGGTATTGAACCCCCATTGAAACTGCTGGAAGGTATTTCAAAATGATTTTTACTAAAAGTTGGGTTTTAAAAGGAGAGGTTAACTCGTATTATGATTTGAAAGCCTGTTGTGTTTATTGAGCCTAACGTGAATGTGGATTCATTATTTCCTACTGCTCAGTCTTTATTTACTCTTATTAATTACTGGGTTGGAGTACTCACATTATTCCCTGCACCTCGTATGCAGATTTAGGTATATCGGAACCCGGTCGCGGGTGTGGATTGGTTCAGGCGCGGAGTCTTCAGAGTTAGCAGGTGGCTACATGACGTCCGCAGCACCACTCCCTTTCGGACATTGCTATTACTGTATTTAGTACATTATTTTAGACTTGTCGTTGTATTCAGACCAGGATAGATGCTCATGACTAGTGACACCCCGATGTCGGGCT
>NW_017670672.1:406363-431780 GCF_001879085.1 Nicotiana attenuata
ACTGATTTGGCTATTTCGGTATTTCACCGTAGATTTTCTAAGTATGAATTATTATGATTACTGTTTTGCCGAGGGCCTGTTTTACGACTATGCTTTGCCCGAGGGCTGATTATTGCTTTAATCTCTATTATTATTTTAAATGGTATTGAACCCCTACTGAAACTGCTGGAAGCCATTTCAAAAATGATTTTTTACTAAAAGACTCGGGTTTTAAAAAGGAAATGTTGACTCGTATTATGATTTGAAAGCCTATTGTAATTATTGAGCCTAACGCGAATGTGGATTCATTGTTTCCTACTGCTCAGCCTTTATTTACTCTTATTACTTACTGGGTTGGAGTACTCACATTACTCCCTGCACCTCGTGTGCAGATGCAGGTATTTATTCACCCGGTAGCAGGTTTTGGCTGATTGGAGGCAGAGCTATAGGAGTTTAGCGAGGTGACTGCCAGCGTTCGCAGCGCCGCTTCTCTCTCTCTCTGTTGTTCATTATTCCTGTTCAATGTATTTTTAGACCTTGTAGTTGTATTTACGCTCCTATAGATGCTCGTGACTTGTGATACCCCGATTAGGGCTGTGTTAGGTCCGCTAATTAATATTAGTAAATCATATTTAAACTGCTTATTCATGTTTAACTATTTTTGAAAAGGCGATATGGGTTGGTGGCTGGCCTTGTCTTTACGAGAGGCGCCATCACGACCGTATCGGGGTTTGAGTTATGTGGTATATCATATGATTGCACCTGAGGTTGCAGGTATGGGGTATTGCAGCTGGTTCGGACTTAATCTGAATATAGATGTGAGGTTCAGATCTTGTGTACGATTTCGGAAAGTGAAATGTGGTTCTATGATTTATGGGCTAGACTGGATTGTGTGATTTTTGTTAAAATGTGTTATCGGACCTATATGAGATAGGGTGACGTGGGATCACCCCCGGGTATATGCTTGGTAAGGTTATTCAGCTATTGGTTGGCTTCTAGAACAACTCTGGGAACGTTCGAGGACGAACGTGTGTTTAAGTGGGGGAGGATGTAACGACCCAACCGGTCGTTTTGAGCTTTTGCACTTTGATCGCCAGTTCTCGGTCATGACTTGCTCCGTACGATGTTTTATGACTGATATAGATTGTTGGTTTTGGTTTTCAGGAAAATTTGGGATGAATTTGAAAGAAACAGTTCAGTTGAAAGCTTCGAATTTAAAAGGTTTGACCAAGAGCTGACTTATTCGTATATGATCTCGGATCGGAGTTTTTATGATTTGGTTAGCTTCGTTAGATGATTCGTGACTTAGGAGTGTGATCGGAATTGATTTTGGAGGTCCGATGTAGAATTAGGCTTGAATTGGCGAAGTTAGTATTTTGGCGAACTCCGGTTGATAGGTGAGATTTTGATCCGAGGGTCGGAATGGAATTCCGAGAGTTGCTATAGCTTTGTTAGGTGATTTTGGATGTGTGTGCAAAATTTCAAGCTATTCCGAGGTGATTTGGTTGGGTTTTTGATCGAATGCGTGTTTCGGAAGTTTTTGAAGAAACTTGGGCTTGAATTCGATGTAATTTGATAATTTTGGTGTTAGTTGAGGTGGTTTGATGATTGGAGAAAGTTTGAATAATGTTTTAAGATGTGTTGATACTTTTGGTTGAGGTCCCGGGGGCCTCCGGGTGATTTCGGATGGCCATCGGGATGAATTTGGACTTGCAGCATTGCTGATAATGGCTGGTATCTGGTATTTCCGCATCTGCGGCCGTTGAGGTCCCGGGGGCCTCGGGGTGATTTCGGATGGCCATCGGGATGAATTTGGACTTGCAGCATTGCTGATAATGGCTGTTATCTGGTATTTCCGCATCTGCGAAAAGGGGGCCGCAGATGCGGTTTTGCAGATGCGGTAGGAAAGGCGAAGGTGCGGAAATGGAACCTTGGGAGGGCTTCCGCAGAAGCGGATGGAGGCCCGTATATGCGGCGCCCGCAGAAGCGGGTAGGGACCGCAGAAGCGGTCCTAGGCGCAATAGAGTATATCTGCAGAAGCGAAAGAAATGCCGCAGGAGCGGCGACCGCAGAAGCGGTAAAGATGCCGCAGAAGCGGAAGTGACTGGGCAGAGGTATTTAATTTCTTCTTCGCGAATTTTTGAAAGAGAGAGACATTTCACTTCGGACTTGGAGCATTGTGGGCGATTTTGAAGAGGGATTTCAAGGGGTTTTGATCAGGTATGGATTCTTAGACTTAAAACATAATTTTATGGTGTAAATACATGGATTAGAGCTGGAAAATTAAGGAAATCAAGGGTTAAAAATGGAGGTTAGGGCTTGAACTCAAGAGAGTTAAGAATGGGGATTTGAGAGGTCAATTGGACCCCGATTCTGGTAATTTTGATTTGTATAGACTCGTGGCGAGATAAGGAATCCGATAATATTAATTTTCTGATTTTTCGAGAAGTGGGCTCGGGGCTCGGGTTTTGGTAATTTCGGGATTTATGCCCGTTATTCTTTGTTTTCACTTGGGCTTTGTTCCTTATCATATTGTGACGTATTCGCTGTGGTTTTGGATAGATTCGACGCGCGTGGAGGCCGATTTGAAGGGCAAGGGCATCGCGAGCTGGAGATTTCGCCGGTTCGAGGTAAGTAATGATTGTAAATACTGTCCTGAGGGTTTGAAACCCCGGATTACACATCGTTGTGTTACTTTGAGGTGACTTGCACACTGGATGACGAGCGTGGGCTAGAGCACCACTGGGGATTGTGACCTAGTCCATCCCAAAAGAGTACTTTAATGCGCATTTGATAGTTAACTTTCTGATATTATTGTGTTTTGGGTTGTATGCCATGTTTGGGGCCTTGTGCCGACCTGTTGAGACCCTTAGGGGCATTTTTACTATTTTTCCTCACTATAGGTGTTGATAGCATATCCTCAGTCATATTTTATCGGCTTATTGTTTAAAAATCTGGCTTTATCACCATTTTTCTTAAAAATGTAAAAGACTATTTGGGTTAAGTTCCCTGTTTTACTAATGGTCCGAGTGATCGTGAGTTGATGACTGAGATAGACCGAGGGTCTAATTGTGAAGTTGATGACTGAGATAGACTGAGAGTCTGATGGTGAGGCTAATGACTGAGATAGGTCGAGGGCCTGGCTGTGAGGATTATATATACATGGATCGCTGCAGGCCGCAGCAAGTTTTATATATATATATATATATATATGGATCGCGCTGCACGCCGCAGCAGTATATTTATAAGGATCGGGCTGCACGCCGCAGCAGTATACTTATATGGATCGGGCTGCACGCCGCAGCAATATCGCGCTTGGGCCATAAGGGGCCCCTCCCGGAGTCTGCACACCCCCAGTGAGCGTCGTCGACGATATGTGGATCGGGCTGCACGCCGCAGCGGTTATTATATATATATGGATCGGGATGCACGCCGCAACGGTTACTATATGATACCTATTGAGCGTGAGTGCTGAGTGTGAGCACTGATTGGTAAGAGTTGAGTCACGAGTGGCAGAGAGGCTAGCCCGAGGGGCGATAGATATAGACATGCATATGAGTGATGTTTGCCTGAGAGGCCTGTTTATGAACTTATTGATTTCCCTTCTCTTTAAAGTGAGTTTCTATCGAATATGTTGATAGATTGACCGTTTTCACTCATCTTTATATTGAGCCTCTGTCGGAAGCTGAGCAAATGCTTTAAAACAACTTTTATTTAAATTGGGGTTTATGAGATGTTCAGAAATTAATCACTGATTTGGCATTTGGTTATTTCCACCGAGATTTTCAAGTTATGAATTATTTATGATTACTGTTTTTGCCCGAGGGGCTGTTTTACGAACTATGCTTTGCCCGAGGGGCTGATTATTGCTTTAATCTCTATTATTATTTTAAATGGTATTGAACCCCTACTGAAACTGCTGGAAGCATTTCAAAAATGATTTTTACTAAAAGCTGGGTTTTAAAAAGGAAATGTTGACTCGTATTATGATTTGAAAGCCTGTTGTAATTATTGAGCCTAACGCGAATGTGGATTCATTGTTTCCTACTGCTCAGCCTTTATTTACTCTTATTACTTACTAGGTTGGAGTACTCACATTACTCCCTGCACCTCGTGTGCAGATGCAGGTATTTATTCACCCGGTAGCAGGTTTTGGCTGATTGGAGGCAGAGCTATAGGAGTTTAGCGAGGTGACTGCCAGCGTTTGCAGCGCCGCTTCTCTCTCTCTCTGTTGTTCATTATTCCTGTTCAATGTATTTTTAGACCTTGTAGTTGTATTTACGCTCCTATAGATGCTCGTGACTTGTGACACCCCGATTAGGGCTGTGTTAGGTCCGCTAATTAATATTAGTAAATCATATTTAAACTGCTTATTCATGTTTAACTATTTTTGAAAAGGCGATATGGGTTGGTGGCTGGCCTTGTCTTCACGAGAGGCGCCATCACGACCGTATCGGGGTTTGGGTCGTGACAAGTGGTCCCTGGGTCCTCTGTGTGCTCCGGAACCTCAGACTGGATCCCCATATCCTGCTGCTCAGCTGCTTGGACCTGGTACTGGACCTGGACCGGCTGTGGATCTGGTACATCCTGTGGCTGATTGGAGGAAGCCTCTGGTGGGTCCGCCAACTGGATGATGTCATCATCTGCTCTAGGGATCTTCCTCCTCTTCTTTGGAGGCCTCTGTGTCTGCTCCGGGTTTGTGGCTGCTGCTGGAGCTGGGTCCTCAAATAATAATCTAAAGGCAGCTGGTCTGCCTTCAGTCTATGCACATCCGCCCTCGGCTCCTTCATGGACTCCGTGGAGGCCCGTGTCTTGCGCAGCTTCTTGTGCTCCTTGGCAAGCTCCTTTAGATCCTTGCTATGTGAATCTACTGCCTTTGCCAAATCAGCCTGGGTACTGAGAATCTTCTCCTGGTTTTCTAGTTTCTTCTTCAATGCATCCTCAATGGACTGTGGGACCTTTGCTGGCTGAGGAGCTGACTGAGCTGCAATGGTGGAGGTCAAGGTAGACAACTTGGACGAAGCAGTATACATCCAGTTGTTTAGACTCTGAAGCGTCTGGCTCAGCCGGTGGGCAGTGATAGGATGGGCCCGGGAAGATGGAATCTCCGGGCCAGTTGAGGTAGAAGGAACTGGAGGAATGTCAGCTGAAGTGGAAGGTCCGAGAGGCATATCTGCAGTAGTGGAGGCAGGCTCAGAGGGGGCCTCTACCACAACTGGCTCTTCAGAATGGCCAGTTGGGGCAGAAGCAGGGGCTTTGTAGCTCTTGTCCTTGGGGTTGTATGGCCCCTTCAAACTATACCATGAGAATGGAGCCATAGCCTTGACCTTGATATCAAACGGCCTCTTCTCTACCTTCAAATCTTTGAAGTACATGGTCAGGGTGTTGGGGAAAGGGTAGATCCGGTCGGTCTCGGAGCCCACAAGAGAAATGATGCGGGACATCACATTTCCCACATTGATGGGGTACCGTGCCATGATGGAAGCAACTAGGACAGTGCGGTGGAGAGGTAGAGTCTGATCATGGGAAGTGGGGTCTAGTCGGCTGCATACAAACGTCTCCCAACCCCTCGCCTCAAAGTTGAGGGTCCTCCGAAGTATCTTGACCCCAGCGGTCAACCAGTCAGGAACTGTCCCGGGGATTGCCATGAACTGAGCTAACAATGGGCGGACCTCCTCGCCCATCTCCAGCTTTGCCATGTAGAGGGACTCATCAACATCAGTGAACCCCAAATAATCATTCAGAGACTTTTCGTCGAATAGCACCTTTTTGTTTCGAACCTTGGTCACTTTGGAACCCTTGACGATGTGGGCCACATTACAGTAAAATTCTTTGACCAAGTGTTCATTTGCCTCCACGCAGTCATCTAGAAAGTGCTCCCACCCCACTCTCGTTCTGAACTCTCTCTGCATATTTGGGTTGTGGGGTAGAAGGTCTCTATCTATGAAGCTTCTCTCTAAAATCAGTTTTCTTACCGGCCACCACTCCCTGAATTTCTGGTATGCCACCTCGCTCACGAATCTGTCTTCCCACACTTCGGGTTTTCTAGTACGGGCAACCCCCCCAACCTGAGGCTCACCACCCTCCGGTACCTCCTCATCTCCCTCACCTCCGCCTGCACTCTCCCCGGATAATGAAGCTGTGGGGGAGGTGGAGTCGTTCCCACTACCGGCTGTTGAGCCCTCAGATGAATCAGAAACGACATTAACTAGCTTTCGGATAGTGGGTGATGGTGGAGGAGAATCATCAGTCAATCTGAAACTCGTGGCGATATGAGTTGGCACCGAGTCTGAGGAGATGTCTTGGGATGGCACATACTCACTCCCCGATTGATCACAGGCTCTGTCAGCTGCCTTCATTGCTTTTCTCATCTTCTTTATATTTTTACGAGCCTGGGGAGTGAGTTTAACCAATCTCTGCTTCCCTCCCCGGGAGGAATCATCTCTCCCGGGTTGTTTTGAGCCTTTACCTCGTAGTTTAACCATTATCTGCAAACACAGCATCTAACATTGTTAGTATCAGCAGAGACAGTGAGACATTAGTGCGGGAAGAATTGCAGAACATAAGCAGACAGTTGCAGAAACAGTAGCAGAAATAGTTGCAGAAATAGGGCATGTGCGGACCGCACAAAAAGGAGTGCAGCCACACAGGGACCACCGCGGACCGCACAGAAATGACCACGGTCCACGCAGGTATAAGGCCCCAAAAAATAGCTCTCTGAATCTCACCACCGTGGCCCGCACAAAATGGTACTGCGGCCGTGGTGGGCCAGTGCGAACCGCACAAAATGTATTGCGGCCGCACTGGGCTTAAGGTCAACTTTTAGAAAATCATCACCGCGGACCGCACAAA
Source organism: Nicotiana attenuata (assembly GCF_001879085.1). NCBI lineage: Eukaryota > Viridiplantae > Streptophyta > Magnoliopsida > Solanales > Solanaceae > Nicotiana > Nicotiana attenuata. The sequence goes on from NW_017670672.1 coordinate 413,195, forward strand.
CACGATCGCGATCCGCGGAGGGTGCCCAGATATGGCACTGAGTTAGGGTTCTTGGGATTTGCATTTTAGTTCAAGTTTTCACCTAGATATTGTCCCTACTCTATTACCCAGTTAATTATGCTCACCAAGCAAACAAAATTTAACATTTACACTAAACTAACCTAAAAATTGAAGAAATACGGGAATGAAGAAGGATTACAAGCTACAAGAAATGAAACTAAAATGAAATTAAACAATTAGACTAAAAGGAGTTAGGTGAACTGTTACCAAAGCAGGAAAGAATCAACACAAAGCAACGATTAATCACGAGAAAGGAAGAAGGATGAACAGTACTTAGTCTCTTATGAGTTTAAAATTGGCGAAAAGTGTAAACAGGGGTCCCTGAGGTCTATTTATAGACAACCGCTGGGACCCATCCTCACCTACCAGCGCGGCCGCACAAAATGGACCGCGGTCCGCACTGGTTTGTTTACAAGAAATTTGTGAAGGCAACCTCTGCGGTCCGCACAAAATAGACCGCGGNCGGGAGAGGGGGTCGCGTTCGCGAAGGGTAGACTGGGTAGGTTATCGCGATCGCGTGGAGAGAGATGCGAACGCGTAGAAGGAAATTGCTGGGGTCCAGGAACTGTTCTATGTGAACGCGTGGGATTTCACGCGAACGCGATGAAGGAGTTCTGTAGAGCTACGCGATCACGAGGGTACAAACGCGAACGCGAAGGGGAAAAGGAGACTCAGCCCTCAGGGTCAAATAACCCTACGCGAACGCGGGGCTGGAACGCGATCGCGAAGAAAGAGGGAGTAAGTCATCGCGAACGCGGGATGAAGAACGCGATCGGGAAGAGGAAATGGGCTCTGCAACAACTGAAGCAAAATCTGCTATTTTTCTAAGTGTAAAAACACCCCGAACCACCTCCCATTCACTCCTGAGCCCTCGGGGCTCCTAACCAATCACACACACTAACTCAATAACATCCTACGAACTTATCCGGGCGATCAAATCGCCAAAATAACATCAAAATCATTGAACCAAGCCTCAAGATCATCATTTTCATTTCAAACTTCATAACTTCAAATTTTAGATATTTAGGTCCGAAACATGTCAAATGACATCCGATTTCGACCAAACTTTACAGAAAGCGCCTAACACATATTTAAGACTTGTACCGGGCGTCAGAACCAAAATACGAGCCCGATACCATAGTCTTTCAATCAATTTTCATTTCCATTTTCCTTAATAATTTCAGAAAAACAATTTCACAGAAAAATTCATTTCTCGGGCTCTCGACCTCGAAATTCGACTCCGGGCATATGCCCGAGTCCCATATTTTTCTACGGACCCTCCGGGACCGCCTAATCACGGGTCTGGGTCCGTTTACCAAAAATGTTGACCAAAGTCAACTTTAGCAATATTAATATCAAAATTCTTTAAATTTTTCACAAAGTTCACATATTTCAACATAAAAGCTTTCCGGCTTCGCGCGCGGACTGCGCACGCAAATCGAGGCAACTAAAAGCGAGGTTTTCAAGGCCTCGGAAGCACGGAAATAGGAAGAAATCCGGTGATGACCCTTTGGGTCGTCACACCACTAAAGTTACATATACCTGTGCAACAAAAATGCACAGAAGTGTAGTATGAGTACGAAAACAACGTGTACTCAATGAGTATCCCGTCTAATCTCGAAGAAGTAGAGACGAGATGGTTGACTTCGACACTTACTAATGGTCCAATAATGATGTCAATAATTCATTAAATCGTGGACTCTTATAAACATGATTTTTAATCCAATAGGAGGAAACAAGTAAACAATTATTTCTTTTATAGGAAGTTTCCCAAAATTCCTTTTCATTATTTATCCAAATATTCTCAAGCCATGAAGAGGCAATAACAACTTCAATAAGTTCAAGGCAGCAATACAAGCATGCGCAAATCATGCCGAGGCGTACGGCCCGCTCCAACAGAAAATAAACTGTGCACTGCCGAGGGTCGAACGGCGCGAACAATAGATGCATCTATTACCCCGCTCGCGAACTATCCATGCGACGCGGTCAACATGAAATAAACAATCCCTCTGCTCGCGAATCATACGTGCGACGCAGGTACACACAGAAATACATGCTCAGATAGCCGATTAAGAATTTATCAGGGAATATTTATTCAAATAAAAGTGTCACGACCCAAACCCCGGTCGTGATGGCGCCCAACACACTGCTAGGCAAGCCCGACCATTTACACAACCTTAACCAAAAATAACCTAGATGGATAAATAAATATTCACAAGTAAAAATAATAATTTAAATGCGGAATCTCTGAAATAATTTCTAACATCCGAAAAACCCCAAAATAAAATACTAAATAGCCCACAGATCTGGTGTCACAAGTCTGAGCCTCTAATGCATGAGTATTAACCTACTACATAATGTTTCTCTAGAAATGTGGAAAACAAATAAATAAAATAGAAGGAAGATCAGGACTGCGAACGCCAATTTGCAGCTACCTTGAATCTCCCGAATGTGATGCTAGGCAGAGAAAGATCTCACTCAGCCTCAGTGGGTACACCTGAATCTGAACACAAGGTGCAGGGAGTATTGTGAGTACTTCCAACTCAGAAAGTAATAAATATAAATAAAGTCTGAGGATAAGAAATCCTAAATAAACACAAAGCAAAGCTATAAATACAACAACGTGAACCAATAGCATAATACAGTTAACATTGAAAACAATTATAATAAAGTCACACTAGAATAAGAATAAATGACAATTAAATATGCAATGCAACACATAAACCGGTACCTCCAGTACCCCGCTGCGGCCGTGCAGCCCGCTCCATTTATTTAACATCGACGGCGCTCACTGGGGGTGTGCAGACTCCGGGAGGGGCCCCTTACGGCCCAAGCGCAATAATAAGCCATATCGTGGCATCAAACAGGCCCTCGACCTCATATCAATATCAATATCATACCACTGCGGCGTGCAGTCCGATCCCATACTCAGTCCAAAATCACATAAGCCTTTCGACACAATAATATGAAAATATTCAGCCCAAACTTCATTTAAAAATATTACTTTAGTTTCTACTTTTAGAAAAATGGCTGAGTTTACAAAAACAGTGTTAAATACCAGGACTGAGTTCAATATCTAGAAATATGGTAAGAAACCAGTAAGAATAATCCCTGAAGGATTCAAGTGGTTAGCACGAAGCCCAATTATGACAATTAATCCATTTTTATAAGGATATCACAAAACTACAATCAATTAGGTAGTAATTTTTATTAAGCGGGATGGACCAAGTCACAATCCCCGACGGTGCTCTACCCCACGCCCGTTATCTGGCGTGCAAGTCACCTCACATAGCACTACATTGTGCAAATTCGGGGTTTCAAACCCTCAACTCAGCATTTACATTTATTACTAACCTCAAGTTGGCCAAAGTCCTAGCTTGCTATGCCCTTGCCTTTCGAATTAACCTCCTCGTGCGTCGAATCTGACCAAAACCACAACGAATACGTCACAATAGGCTAAGGGAACATAACCCAATCGAAAAGACTCGAAAAATATCGATAATCACGAAATTCGCAAAACCCGAGCCCGGGCCACTTCTCGAAAAACTCAGAAAACTTNATTTTGCTCATCATACCCATCATTTTGAAACCCATCACAATCATCATCAAATTGCTCAGAATTCCCTTGATTTTGTTGCCTTCTTTGCCTTCTCTTGTTGGTAAGCAAATTGACACTTTCCATAGCATTCACTTGGCGAGGGTTTTGGACTTGTTGCAACTGTACCTTAGCCAATTGATTCAAAGTAGTTGTCAACTCCGCTATAGCCTGCCCATGGTCATGTAACTCCTTATGCAAATGAATAACCGTAGGGTCACCTTGCGGAACATTGGCTCTACTTTGCCATGCGGAAGATGTATCTGCCATCTCATCAAGAATCTCGCAAGCTTCATCATAAGACAACTTCATGAAATTACCCCGGCCAATTGATTGACTATGCACTGATTTGTAGTATCGATGCCCCGATAGAAGGCTTGCTGAATCATCGCCTCGGTCATATCGTTGTTTGGGCATTCTTTCACCATTGTTCTAAATCGCTCCCAAATCTCATGTAGGGGTTCCGTGGGTTCTTGCTTGAAAGCCAATATCTCATCTCGAAGTGCCACCATGTGCCCGGATGAGAAAAATTTAGCAATAAACTTATCCGCCAACTCATCCCAAGTTGTGATGGAATGGTTGGGGAGTCTCTCTAGCCAATCCAATGCCTTTCCCCAAAGTGAGAACGGGAAAAGCCTCAACCTAAGAGCATCTTCGGACACATTCGTCTGCTTGCTACCCCAATATGTATCCACGAACCCTTTTAGATGTTTGTAGGCATTTTGATCTGTAGTGCCCGTGAAATACCCACGCTGCTCAAGTAAGGTCAACATCACATTAGTTATCGGAAAATTGCCTGCCCGGATTCTGGGTGGGACAATAGCACTTGCATATCCTTGGTTTGGTAATACTCTGGGAGCCACTCTTGGAGGTTGTGGAGGAGGGTCTGGAATATTATCATTAGCATTGGCCTGGCGGCCTCGTCGTGGTCCGGGAGGTACAAGAGGCACCTCATCCTCTCCAATTTCATCTACCTCCTCCCCCGCAAGCACATTCCCAAGAGGATCATTAGAATTTAAAGCCATTTGGTACCTGTAGTAATCACACACACAAATTAGTAACAAAGAAGGAAAGAAGAACAACACACAAAACTAACTAAATAGATAGCCAAAACCGTTAGCTATCCGGCAACGGCGCCAAAAAGTGATCGCTGCCAACTCCGCACCACTAAAAAGTAGCGAGAGAGGGTCGCAATAGCTTTTACCCAATATAAGGGTCGGGATCGAATTCCTCAGGGAGCTAAAAAGGGAGTTGATGTATCTATCTAGTCTAGAATCATGTAATTGTTCCAAATGTCACTTCCAACATTTTTTGGTTTTCTTTTATAAACTACTATTATAAAACTACTAATTAGAACTGAAACTAGATTACACTAAGAGATAATTGCTAAGAGTTGTATCTAATGGATTAAGGAGCACCAGGGTAGTGACCTTCACCTAGGTGGTTAATTGACGGGTAATTGCTTCTAAGGCTTAATTGACATGATTGGAGAAATATGTATAACCGTTGAAAAATTTTACCCACTCTCACACCTCTCGGTAGAGAGAGTGATCTTGCCCAATTGACTCTCTCGAGACCAAATGGGTAGACAAATTAGCTCAAGCAACTAGGGTTCAAGTCGGGTAATATCTCTCTTGAGGTTTAACCCTTTAATTGGGACTATCAATTCTCTTGAGTTCATCCCAATTCCTTGTTGGGTCAATTTTGGAGACTTAGGCTCTCTCTCTCTCAAGAAGAGCCAAGTCAACTTAGCACAAACCAGTGTTTGCAACCACCAATTCATAAATTAAACCATAAAATTGACCCAAATACAAACACCCATAGTCAATCTGACCTTAAATCACAACACCCATCAATTACCCACACTAGGATTGAGCCACAACCGTAGCTAATGGGTTTAGCTACTCATGCTTGAACAAGAAAATAGAGAAATAGCTGAAGAAGAAGACATATTAAATAAACACTAAAGTAAAATACAAGAATCTATCGTTAAAACTAAGCTAAGATGCCAAAAATGGCTACTGATGATGTTCTCACGAGCGCAGCTGCTAAAATAAAATCACTGATTGCCCTAAAAATGGAAAAAGGTTCTATTTATACTAAGCTGGAAAAACTGGACAAAAATACCCGTGCGGGGTTAGTGCGGGCCGCACAAGATGGACTGCGGCCGCACTAGGTTCTTGGACTTGCAATCTTGGCTCTCTGAACTCAGGCTCCGTGGACCGCGCAGAATGGACCGCGGCCGCGGAGGTCTCTAATGCGGTTCGCACAAATATGACCGCGGACCGCGCAGCTTGAACCATGGCAATTTTCACCTCTCTGAACTTCTCTTCCGCGGACCGCACATAATAGAGTGCGGCCGCGTTGCTTGAAGCCTTGATTTCTGAATCTCTGAATCTCTCTAGTGCAGACCACACAAAGAGTAGTGCGGCCGCACTAGGCCTGTTCTCCTGAGTTTTGCCTTGTTTTAGGTACTTGAGCAGGTTTCACTCCTTTTGAGTCGATCTTTGACATTTCGTCACTTTGTCGATCAAACCTGCAATCAAGCACAACTTATGAGCCTCTTGGGACTAATTTTTAACAATTTATAATCAAAGCGTAAGCAAGAAGGAGCATAAAACACGTCAAAATCCCTAGTTATCATGTGCGTGAGCTGACGAGTGCGTACATGGGCTATTTGTTGAAAAACTCCGTTTTCATTAAGTAAAATATATGTATTCATTTAACTGACCTACACTAGCATATGTAATTATCCTGTTTAGTTTAGAACAACATGACTATGTGTCTTGATTGCTTAACTGAATTCTTTGCAACATGCTTAGTGAATTTCCTACTTCTTTGTTGACTGGACTTAATCTTAATCGTAGGATTTCGTGTTGTAGTTGTAATTCTATTGTTTGCATTGCATATTTACTTTGGGACTTGATAACTAGAGATTTTGACGCATTTTATACTCCTTATTGCTTATGCTTTGATCAAATATTCATACAAAATGATCCCAAAAGGGCTTACAAGTTGTGCTTGATTGCAGGTTTGATCAACAAAGTGACAAAATGTCAAAGATCGGCTCAAAAGGAGTGAAACTTGCACAAGTGCCAAAGACAAGGCNCCGATCGCGCTCCCAACTCCAGAATCACCATACGGAGCTACTCCCGGACTCAGAATCCCAAACGGACATCGACAACACTGAAATGCACTTCAAGCCAAACTTATGAAATTTCTTCCAAAATGCTAACTTCCACAATGGGCGCCAAAACGCTCCCGGGTCATCCACAACCCGATCCGGGCATACGCCCAAGTCCGAAATCATCATACGAACCTGCTGGAGCCTTCATATCCCGATTCCGAGGTTGTTTACTCAAAAATCTAATCCTAGTTAATTCTTTTAACTTTAAGCTTCCGAAATGAGAATTCTCTCTCCAAATCAACTCTGAACTTCCCGCAATTCAATTCCGACCACGCGTACAAGTCATAATACCTGAAATGAAGCTGCTCATGGCCTCAGACTGCTGAACGCCGCGCTAGAGCTCAAAACGACCGGTTGGGTCATTACATTCTCTCCCACTTAAACATACGTTCGTCCTCGAACGTGCTGAGAACTATACTGAAGTAGTCTGAAATCACTGTTTAACACCTCATGCACCTTCCCGTGCTACCACAACTCAGTTGAGCACATTAGCTCGATTAATTCTGAAGATATTTCCTTTTATTCAAGCAAATAAGCCTTAGATCCCAATTCCAACATCTGAAATTCAATGCTTGGCATGTTTCCAACATACGCTCATCATATCAATCACTACACGCAGTATCAAGACGTGACTGCATACCTTATTTGAATTCACACCTTGCACCATTTTACTCATAGGACCACAATAACATTCTCTAATCAATTTAATCGAAATTCCACGAATCTGATGCTCCCATTGCACCGCATGACATACATAGGTCTTGTTCTAACTCTTGCAATACTGACACGACGAATGAGATCTGTATAAATTCATAACCACTGCCGAAACAAAAATTCATTGGGTCTATACTCCTGGCAAGAACTATCACCTCATTCTGAACCAAACAATGGTTTTAGCTCCTTGATATACTTCATATACTCAGATTGCACTGATCTCGAATTCAATGTTCTCGTCTCAGCCAGTACGAACTGCTCAGGCAATAAGCCACCCCGACATGACCAAAAGTCCCATATGATGCTACAATGTGCCAATATGCTTCCATATCGAACGCGATATAAAGGAAAGCAAACCTTGAGAAGGAAATTCAACTACACCGCTCGTGAATCATACATGCGACGCGGTCGACTTAATTAAACAAACACCCGCTCGCGAATCATACATGCGACGCGGGCACACAGTTAATATAAGCTTTCCTCATAAAATAGGAAACAAAACACATAAAAATAGATACGGGGAACTGTACTCAGCTTCACACTGTTGCGGCGCGCAACCCGATCCGAACAATATAACCATGGCGGCGTGCCACCCGATCCACCTATAAAACTCGCATAAGGAGATACGCACCGAGCTAGATTGCTGATTTTAATAATATACCGAATATCGGTCACAAGCACACTAAGTGCATAATTCCATCCCTGGGGAGACATATAGCGCCAGAAGCCACAAAACTCAAGCACAACTGAGGTGCGATATACGATTTGAAATCTCAAAAGCCATCCTGCTCATATAACATCATCTCTACGTGGATCCTCAACACATAAGCAATTTCTCAAGCCGCCTCCCAACTCACACGACGTAACGTATCACTACATGAAATATCTGACAACAAAATAACACCCTGACTACTCCTCTATAAGGAGCGCATTACTGAATTGAACACGTTTGGCCTGATATAGAGCCCATATTCACATTTGAATCCATCCACCGACCTCAAGCCGATTCTGATCGCACTGAACTAGGCTAATTACCTTTCAAAGGTCCATAATAACTCCTCTTTCGCTCATAACACATAAGAACATCCATCATACTCGGAGAAATCATCCGCAGTCCACGACTCAATAGACTGAGTGCCCTCCAGGCATATATTCACAAATCAACGATATTATCACAACCTTCATACTTGGTTTATGTCTTTAATCAATCATGTGACTACCTGCCACACTTATACAATCTTCCTGTGGGACACACTCCCACAACTTACCATAACAATTAACTGGGTCGTACCTCCAAACCACCGGCCGCACTAACGCTGAAAAGTGATCAAGAATCATTAACCAGGATGCAAAGCCCTTTTTACAAAACACCGATCTCAGGTGACGCTGATGACAAAACCAACTTACCTTAAACATCGAAACTCCTTTCCTGCTCATCCGAGCTCATGACATCCTTGTCAACACCAAACTGCTACCTTGATCTTCACTTCAAATTCCATACCACTCACTGCACTTAACATGCCAATATACGATAGAACTCGTTTTTCATCATAACTTTGGAACCACTGTTAGATTGACACTTCATCATATAAAACTTTCCACTTAACTCACTTTAGGAGGACCATAGAAACACACAGGTGAATTCTCATGACCGTAGAATATGTAAGTCTCTAAGTAGTGGTCTAAACCACCATAGCCCTTTCGGGGTCCACCTCCACATAACATGCCACAACGGTAGAATACTTTCTGAATAACACTAACTANAGCTTAGTATAAATAGATTCTTTTTCCATTTTTAGGGTATCAGATATTGTAATACGTAAGTTGCGCTCGTGAGACGACTTTTCTTAGCCATTTTGGGCATTTTACTTACTTTCCATCATTGAATCTTTGTATTTAGATTAGCAATTAATTAATATGAGTTCATCTTCATCTATTTCTTGTTTTTCTTCTTTGGATATGAGTAACTAGACCCCATAGCTAGGGTTGTGGCTCAACCCTAGTGTGGGTAATTGATGGGTCTTGTATTTTAGGGCTAATTTGACTATGGGTGTTTGTTATTTGGGCCAATTTCATGGTTAATTTCTGAATTAGTGGTTGCAAACACTAGTTTGTATTGAGTTGACTTAAGCTCTTCTTGAGAAAGAGAGCCTAAGTCTCCGAAATTGGTCCAACAATGAATTGGGGCATACTCAAGAGATTGATATCCCCAATTAAAGGGTTAAACCTCGAGAGAGTAATACCCGAATTGAACCCTAGTTGCTTGAGCAAAATTGCATACCCAATTGATCTTGAGATAGCCAATTCGGGCAAAATCACTTGAACCACCGAGAGGTGTAGAGTGGGTAAATTCGTGCAACGGTTATAACATACTCCCAAAACATGTCAAATGTGTCTTAGATTCAAGTACCCGTAAATTGACCACCTAGGCGGTAGTCATTACTCTAGTGCCCTTTAACCTATTTGAACAACTCGTAGCAGTTTAACCCTTAGCTTAATTTACAATTTGTAGTTTGTTAAAAGTAGAATTATTAAGAAAACCCCAAAAATGAATAGAAGTGTAATTAAGAACACATACGCAACTCTACACTAGATAGATACTCAATTCCAACTTCTAGCTCTCCGAGGATTCGATCCCGACCCAAAATCGGGTAAAAGCTATTGCGACCCTCTCTTGCTACTTATTAGTAGTGCGGAATTGGCAGCGATCACTTTTTGGCGTTGTTGTAGGGGAGTTACTGTTTTGGCTATCTATTTAGTTAGTTTTGTGTTTTGTTCTTCTTTCCTTCTTGTTACTAATTTGTTTTTGTCAATACTACAGGTACCAAAATGGCTTTAAATGCAAATGACCCTCTTGGAAATGTGAATGTGGGGGAGGAGGTAGATGACATTGGAGAAGACGAGGTGCCTCTTGTACCTCCCGGACCACGACGAGGCCGCCAGGCCAATGCTAATGAAAATGTTCCAGACCCTCCTCCGCCACCTCCAAGAGCGGTTCTGCGGGGCTACCGAACCAAGGCTATGCAAGTGCTATTGTCCCACCCATAATCCGGGCGGGCAATTTTTAGATAATCAATGCGATGTTGAACTTACTTGAGCAGCATGGGTATTTCACTGGCGCTGCGGATCAAAATGCCTACAAACATCTCAAGGGGTTCGTGGATACATGTTGGGGGAGCAAGCAGACGAATGTGTCCGAGGATGCTCTTAGGTTGAGGCTTTTCCCATTCTCACTTCGGGGGAAAGCATTGGATTGGCTAGAGAGACTCCCCAACCATTCCATCACTACTTGGGATGAGTTGGCGGATAAGTTTATTGCTAAATTTTTCTCACCCGGGCACATGGCGGCACTTCGAGATGAGATATTGGCCTTCAAGCAAGAGCCCACGGAACCTTTACATGAGATTTGGGAGCGGTATAGAACGATGGTGAAGGAATGCCCCAATAATGACATGACGGAGAATATGTTGCAACAAACTTTCTACCGGGGCATCAATACTACAAATCAATGCATAGTCAATCAACTCGCTGGGGGTAATTTTATGAAATTGACGTATGATGAAGCTTGTGCCGTTCTTGATGAGATGGCGGATACGTCCTCCGCATGGCAAAGTAGAGCCAATGTTCCTCAAGGTGACCCTACGGTTATTCATTTGCATAAGGAATTACATGACCATGGGCAAGCTATAGCGGAGTTGACAACTACTATGAACCAATTGGCTAAGGCACAGTTGCAACAAGTCCAAAATCCTCGCCAAGTGAATGCCATGGAGGGTGTTAATATGCTTGTCAACAAGAGAAGGCAAAGAAGGCAACAAAACCAAGGAAATTCTGAGCAATTTGATGATGATTGTGATGGGTTTCAAAATGATGAGCAAAATGAAGAGGTAAAATATGTGAACAATTTTCAAGGCCAACGGGGCAACTCTTCCAACCAACAACAGTGGCGACCCTAGGGCAATTGGGGCAATCAACAACAAAATAGTGGTAATTGGGGGAACAATAATCAAAACAACAACTGGGGCAATCAGAACAACAATCAAGGCAACCAAGGGAATTGGAATGGTAATAATAACAATTGGGGCAACAATAACAATCAAGGTGGATGGAACAATGGGAACCAAGGAAACCGGGGGCAAGGCTTTCAAAGGCCCCCAATGTACCAACAACCGAACAATCCACCCCCTTTCCCTTCTCAAGGTCCTAGTTCTTCGGGTAATGAAATGGGTAGAATTGAAATGATGTTCGAACAAATGATGAAAAAGAATGTGGATTCTGATGCGCAATTGGCTTCTCACAATACTTCAATTAGGAATTTGGAGGTGCAACTAGGTCAAATCTCTCAGTCCTTGAATACACGCCCTAAGGGTGCTCTACCAAGTGATACGGTAGTGAACCCAAAGGGAGGAAACAATCATGTTATGGCTGTGACAACTAGGAGTGGACGAGGCGGTGATGTGAATGCCTCGAAACAAAAGCAAGTTGTGGATGATGTTGAGTTGCAAGAAGATGAAGTTCCTTTGGTAGTTGAAGATGTGGTTGATGACAATGTGAACAATGAAGTGAGGATTGACATTAATGAGGCCGAGGTGGAAACACAAAGTGACGTGAACCCGTCTAGGGAGCACGTAATTGACATGCCGGAGCCGGTTGTGCCAAAAGCCAAGGCACTTTTGCCTAGGCCACCTCCCCCTATCCTCAGAGGCTAGCCAAGCAGAAAAGTGAGAATCAATTCAAAAAGTTCATTGACATGATGAAGAGCTTATCCATCAACGTGCCTTTGGTGGAGGCTTTGGAGCAAATGCCTGGTTATGCTAAATTCATAAAAGATTTGGTTACAAAGAAAAGATCAATGGACTATGAAACAATCAAGATGACCCACCAAGTTAGCGCTATAGTACATTCAATGGCCCCGAAATTAGAGGATCCCGGTGCTTTCACTATCCCCTGCACTATTGGTAGTGCAGACTTTGCCAAAGCTTTATGTGATCTTGGGGCAAACATCAATTTAATGCCCTTCTCAATTTTCACGACTTTGGGTATTGGGCCTCCGAGGCCAACTTCTATGCGATTGCAAATGGCAGACCAATCTATGAAGCGACCATTGGGTATTGTTGATGATGTGCTCGTCCGGGTGGACAAATTTATCTTGCCAGCTGATTTTGTCATCTTGGACTGTGAGGTAGATTATGAGGTTCCAATTATATTAGAGAGACCTTTCTTTGCTACGAGGAAGGCTCTAGTGGATGTGAAGCAGGGGAACTCACTTTCAGGATGGGTGATGAAAAGGTAGTTTTTCATGTGTGCAAGTCAATGAAGCAGCCCAACTGTACCGAAGTGTGCTCATTTGTAGATTTAGTCACGGCTGTGATAATTGATGATACCAGTGCAATGATCAATGTTGAAGACCCTTTGGAAGCCGTATTGTTGAATTTGGATATCAATGATGATGCGGGCCGAGTGGAGTGCGTGAATGTTTTACATGGAATGGGCTCTTATTCTTATGAGCCTAGGAAACTTTCTTTGGATCTTGAAAATAGAAAGACGCCTCCAACAAAGCCTTCAATTGAGGAACCCCCGGTGTTGGAGTTGAAGCCATTACCTCCACACCTCAGGTATGAATTCTTGGGCTCTAATTCAACTTTACCAGTTATTCTTTCCTCTTGTCTTACTAACATGCAGGTTGACGCCACATTGGCGGTGCTAAAAAGGCGGAAAAAGGCAATTGGATGGACTCTAGCTAATATTCGGGGAAAAAGCCCCGTCTTCTGTATGCACAAGATTATTTTGGAGGATGATGCAAAACCCTCCTTGGAACATCAAAGGAGGATCAATGAGGCAATGCAAAAAGTGGTGAAAAAAGAAGTGATCAAGTGGCTAGATGCAGGCGTGGTGTATCCAATCTCCGACAGCTTACGGACTTCTCCGGTGCAATGTGTGCCGAAGAAGGGTGGTATGACCGTGGTGACCAATGCTAATAATGAACTTATTCCAACACGGACAGTGACCGGATGGAGGGTGTGCATGGACTACCGCAAGCTGAACAAAGTGACCCGCGAGGATCACTTCCCATTGCCTTTCCTGGACCAGATGCTAGATCGCCTTGCTGGGCGTGCCTTCTATTGTTTCTTGGACGGTTATTCAGGGTAAAATCAAATTTTGATAGCTCCGGATGATCAGAAGAAAACCACCTTTACTTGTCCATATGGCACCTTTTCTTTCTCTCGGATGCCGTTCGGGTTGTGCAATGCCCCGGCGACTTTCCAACGATGCATGATGGCTATTTTCACCGATATGGTGGAAGATATTTTGGAGGTCTTTATGGATGATTTTAGTGTGGTTGGTGATTCATTTGAAGAGTGTTTATTTGGATAGAGTGTTGGCCCGGTGTAAAGACACCAATCTTGTGCTAAATTGGGAAAAATACCACTTCATGGTTGAGGAGGGCATAGTGTTGGGCCATATAATTTCAAATCATGGGATTGAAGTTGACAAAGCCAAGATAGAGGTGATTTCAAGGCTTCCTCCCCCCACTTCTGTCAAGGGGGTGAGGAGTTTTCTTGGGCATGCGCGGTTGTACCGGCAATTTATCAAGGACTTTTCGAAGGTAGTGAATCCTCTTTGCAAGTTGCTAGAAAAGGATACAAAGTGTAGATGAGAGATGTAGGGAAGCCTTTGAACTTCTTAAGCATAAGTTGACCACCACCCCGATCATTACCGCACCTAATTGGAGCTTGCCCTTTGAGCTCATGTGCGACGCGAGTGATGTTGCGGTTGGGGCAGTTTTGGGTCAAAGAGTGAACAACATGTTTCATCCAGTGTACTATGTGAGCAAGACTATGAATGAGTCTCAAAGGAACTACACGGTGACTGAGAAGGAATTTTTGGCTATTGTGTTCACCATGGAAAAATTTCGGCCATATCTTATGGGAGCCAAAGTCATAGTGCACACCGATCATGCAGCTCTTAGATATTTGATGACAAAGAAAGACTCCAAAGCTAGACTGATGCGATGGGTCTTATTAATTCAAGAGTTTGATTTGGAGAAAGTGGATTGGAAAGGTAGTGAAAACCAAGTGGCGGATCATTTATCCCGCGTGGAGGAGGAAGGTAGGCCGTGTGATGGCCTAGAGATCAATGATACATTCCCAGATGAGCAACTAATTTCTGTGTCGATGTGTGATATGCCATGGTTTGCGGACATTACAAATTTCCTTGTTACTGGCATCATCCCGTGTGAGCTCTCTTCTAACCAAAGGAAGAAGCTCAAACGGGATAGTTTGGACTTCTATTGGGACGAGCCATACTTGTTCAAGATTTGCACCGACGGAGTGATCCGAGGTGTGTACCTGAGGAGGAGTAATTTAGCATTCTAGAGGCTAGTCATTCCTTCCCCTATGGTGGCCATCATGGAGGGGCGAGGACGGCTTCGAAAGTTCTGAGTTGTGGTTTTTATTGGCCAAACTTGTTCAAAGATGCAAGTGATCTAGTAAAAAGATGTGATCAATGTCAACGAGCGGGCGGGATTTCCAAGAAAGATGAGATGCCTCTAAACACCATTCTTGAAGTTGATATCTCTGATGTATGGGGTATCGATTTTATGGGCCCTTTTGTAAGCTCGTGTGGAAACACCTACATTCTTGTAGCGGTTTATTATGTCTCAAAATAGGTTGAGGCCGTGGCCTTACCCAACAATGAAGCTAGGAGTGTGGTGGCATTTCTGAAGAAGAGCATTTTCACAAGGTTTTGTACGCCTCGGGCAATTATTAGTGATGGAGGATCGCATTTTTGCAATAGAGCTTTTGATGCCTTACTTTCCAAGTATGGTGTCAACCACAAAGTGTCTACGCCTTATCATCCTCAAGCAAGTGGCCAGGTTGAAGTGTCTAACAGGGAGATCAAGAGCATTTTGTCCAAAACCGTCAATACCAATAGGACCGATTGGTCTAAAAAGTTAGATGATGCTCTATGGGCTTATCGGACCGCTTACAAGACCCCAATTGGTATGTCGCCATACCGGTTGGTGTTTGGGAGAGCATGTCATCTACCAGTAGAGTTGGAGCATAAGGCCATGTGGGCCTTGAAGAAGTTGAATCTTCATTGGGACATAGCTGCTAATCTTCGGGTGGAGCAACTCAATAAGCTTGATGAATTTAGGGTCCAGCTTACTCTAGTTCGTCCCTGTATAAGGATAAAATGAAATACCTTCATGACAAATACACTCGGGGCAAGGAGTTCAAGGTGGGAGATTTGGTGCTCTTATTCAATTCTCGTCTAAGGTTGTTCCCGGGAAAGCTGAAGTCAAAGTGGAGCGGACCATTTGAAGTAGTGTGTGTGACCCCGTCTGGTTCTCTTGATTTGAAGAACGAAAGTGGGGAAGTTTTTAGAGTGAATGGGCATAGAGTCAAGCACTATTTGGGGAAGTTTGATGATACCCATGTGGTGGTTGTTGTTCATTTCAAGTGATTGGATGGTAACTTGCGTCGTGCCGCGACGTTAAATCAGGCGCTTCTTTGGAGGTAACCCATGTGTTTTCTTCTTCTTGTTTTCTTTGATTTTCATTATAGTGTAGGATTGTTTTTTGGACTAACTGGTTGTGAGATGTTACAGGATTGAGTTGATGCAGTGCAGGACATAATTAAAAAAAATGCACAGGTCTCTGAAGTTGCCAGTGCGGCCGCACTACAATTTTTTGGGGACCCCACTGCAGAGGGTGAGGAAGTGATCTCTCTGAAGTTTGCCACCGTGGCCGCAGTCCATTATGTGCGGTCCACGGTGGTCCTCTGCGGCCGCACACCAATTTGTGCGGTCCGGAGAGCGGTGCTTTCTCAAACTTGTACAAAACAAGGCAGTGCGGACCGCAGTCCATTTTGTGCGGTCCGTACTGGTAGGTGAGAATGGGCCCCGGGTCCTTTTTCTATAAATAGGGACTGGGGCCTCCTTTTACGCTTTTCGCACCTTTAACTCTCAGAACCCTAAAAAATCACTGTGCATCATCTTTTTGTTTACAATCAACTGCTTGGACTTGATATTCTTCATTAACTCTCACATCTGGTACCATTACTTGCTTTTTAGTTTATCAATCTTGTTAATTTCTCTTAATTTTCTTTTTTCTTGTTTTTCATTCTCTTCTTCCTTCATTTTCTTCAGTTGAGTAGGTTAGGGTTGTTAATTTTTAGGGTAAAATAGCCATAGATAATTAAAATCAATGGGTAATAATGTAGAGACACTACTTAGGTGAAAAAATTGGACCCAAAATCAAAATACATGGAACCCTAATTTAGTGCCACAACTGGGCAGTCAGTGCGGACCGCGGTCGTTTTTATGCGGTCCGCGGTGCCCTAGTGCGGTCCGCACTACCATTTTGTGCGGACCACGTTGATCCCTCTTGTTTGATGAACCTCAGGGAGTGTGGTCGCGGTCGATTTTGTACGTCCGCACTGCCTAGATACAGAGAGTGGGTAGTCTGAACCCCACCTCTGTGCGGACCGCAGTCCATTTTGTGCGGTCCGCGGAGACCCCAGTGCGGCCGCGGTTGGTTTTGTACGGTCTGCACTGGCCAACTTCTGCAACATGTCTGCAATAATTTCACTCTGTTCTGCAATACTATTTTATTTGAAACTACTGATACTAACAAGTTATTTGAATTGTGATTGCAGACAATGGTGAGACAACAAGGAA
Source organism: Nicotiana attenuata (assembly GCF_001879085.1). Taxonomy (NCBI): domain Eukaryota; kingdom Viridiplantae; phylum Streptophyta; class Magnoliopsida; order Solanales; family Solanaceae; genus Nicotiana; species Nicotiana attenuata. Next base: position 430,432 of record NW_017670672.1, read on the forward strand.
AAGGCTCAAAACAACCGGGCAAAGGTGAATCCTCCCGGGGGGGCAAAGGGAAGAAAATGATCAAACTCACTCCCCAAGTCCGGGAAAATATTAAGAAGACAAGAAACTTGATAAAAGTTGCTGACAAAGCCGCTTCACATTCCTCGGGGAGTGAGTGTGAGCCTTCCCGGGACATTTCTTCAGACTCCGTGCCAGAATATGTTGAAGACTGGCCGGAGAGATTCAGGCTACGACACACTCCTCCACCATCACCCACTGCCCAAGCACCAACACATGTGATTTCAGAGTCGTCTGAGGGCTCAGCAGCAGGTAGTGGGGAATACTCCACCTCTCCCACATCTTCTTTATCCGGAGAGGGTGGAGGAGGAGATGACGAGGAATTAGAGGGAGATGAGGAAGTGGCAGAAGGAGGAGAACCAAGGGTTGGGGGTGTTGATAGAACTAGGAAGCCGGAGGTTTGGCGAGATAGGTTCGTGAGTGAGGTGGTGTACCACAAATTTAGAGAGTGGTGGCCGGTGAGAAAGTTGATTCCGGAGAGGAGCTTCATTGATCCTATTACACCACAAACCCAACGTGCAAAGACAATTTAGGACTAGAGTGGGCTGGGAATATTTTTTGGAAGAGTGTGTGGATGCCAACGAACACATGGTCAAAGAGTTTTATTGCAATGTAGCCCACATCAAAAAGGGCTCCAAAGTGACCAAGGTTCGGAATCTAACAGTGTTATTTGACGGGAAGTACCTCAACGAATACCTTGGCTTCAATGAGGAGGATGAAACCTTGTACATGGCAAATATGGAGATGGGTGAGGAGGTTCTTCCCTGGTTAGCACAGTACCTGGCAATCCCAGGTACCACCCCTAACTGGTTGACCGCTGGAGTCAAGATTTTGAGACGGAACATAACTTCGAGGCACGGGGATGGGAGACCTTTGTATGTAGCAGGTTGGACCCCACAACACATGACAACCCTTCCTCTTTCCCGGGCTGTGCTGGTGGCTTCTATCATGGTAGGGTACCCCATCAACGTGGGGAATGTGATGTCTAGAATCATTTCTATAGTGGATGCGGAGCATGACCAGAACTATCCTTTCCCCAGCACCCTTACTATGTACTTCCGGGACTTGAAAGTGGACAAGAAGCCCTTCGATGTCAAAGTCAAAGCGAAGGATCCTTTTTCCTGGTATAGCATGCAGGGGGATGACAACCCCACAAGCAAGAGCTTCAAGGGTACAGCTACTACTATAATTGGCCAGTCTGAAGAGCCAGTCATGGTAGTGGCTCCTGCTGAGCCGACCTCCACTTTCAGAGAAGTCCCTCCCGGTCCATCCACATCCACAGCCACTCCTGC